>NC_142483.1:35965075-36268106 GCF_049115385.1 Moschus berezovskii | reverse complement strand
CACATCAACATTCCACTTACATATTTTTATCAAGAAAATTATGTTCTTTATTAATAAAATGTCAACAGCATCCATGGCATCATGACATGAAAAACTTCAGATTTAATGGCATTAGAGCCTTGAGTTTCTTTGGCATGAGTTTCTTGGGAGTATATACATTTTTCCTTTTTCATTTTAGAGTGCTGGGTACAGAATACAGAAGATTTCTGGGACAAAAGAACAGTGGATGTAAAACAAAGCAAAATAACAACAAAAACCCAGAAACAAAAGTGACAGATTTTCAAGAGTTGCCTCCACATAGCTTCGCCTCCCATTTTCTTTCTTTCCTGTTAACGTTTAATTTGCAAACATTAAATAAAATCATTTGCAAATAGCATTTCAGTAAACACTTTAAACAATCTATTTCTTTCATAGGCTCTCTAATTTTAAAGTTTCTATGTCTGTTTGCTACTTTTTTTCTTAGTAACATTCCACCACAAGTCAAAAAGTTTCTAGAACCTTGACCCATAACTGAAGATCAGTATCTGAGACCTGAACATTCAGTCTTTTAGTTGTCTTCCCATTATAAAATGAGAGTTATAGCTCTTCAAATGACATGATACAAACAAGTTTTTGGTTTTTTTTTTTAAGTAGTAATTGAGAGCCTTCATAAGACAGAATTAGCATATTATGAAGTATTAATGTGGTTCAGTACTCTGTGGAAAAGGTCAGATCTTCACTTGAACAAGAAAGTGAGACTGAAGGCATAGTGACAAAATCAAAGTGCCTCAACAGTTTACATTTAGTAAAAAATTTAATTACTATACATCAGGGCATATTTCTTTAAAGAAATTATTATGCAGTTAGAAATTTACTAACTAGGGAGGTCTAAATATTTTATGATATAAGTGGGTTTCTAAAGCTTTTCAGGTGACGCAGTTCAAAGGTGGCACCTTTAATTCTACTGTATACCAGGCTTGACACTCTTTGCTGCTGCTACTGCTAAGTCACTTCAGTCGTGTCCGACTCTGTGTGACCCCATAGACGGAAGCCCACCAGGCTCCCCTATCCCTGGGATTCTCCAGGCAAGAACACTGGAGTGGGTTGCCATTTCCTTCTCCATGACACTCTTTAGAAGCTGAAAATTTGAGAGTGCCTTTTCACCTGCTCTTTGGAGCTATTTTCTTAACTGTGGCCACATTAATGAGGGAACTATGCTGCCAAGTTATTGCCTTTCGTTATGTGATTTAAATTTTAATTTATTGTATATACCAAAGAAAATATTTTTATATTACTCTAAAAACCACAGGTATAGAAATTACCAGAAAAAAAATGTTTTCTGATATAAACCAGATACCAGAAGAAACCAGAACTTCATCTAAACTAGGGATGAACCAGATATGAAAACACCTTGACTGGTGGGTACCAATTGTATTAGCTAGTACCTTTGATAGCTGGAAAAGGGCCAGACTAACCAGAACGATGCTCTTCTAAATTTCAGGTCAGCCACACATTTCTCTCCTTTGGGAACAACTATCCATTGTGCTCTTTTAAAAACTATTGATTTAAAATTCATGTTTTAAGATTCAGAAGGATTTTTAGAAGGAAAGGCAAATTAAAACCTGTTCAGTCTTTCTAGCTATTTTCCCTAACTTCAGATTAGGTGATGAACTCTTGAGAATTTATACATAGACATTTTATCTCTGCTTTTCTACTAAACGTATTTTGGTTTTAGGGATTTCTCTGGTGACCCAGTGGCTAAGAATCTGCCTGCCAATGCAGAGAACACGGGTTCCTTCACTAGTCCAGGAAGATCCCACATGCCTCAGAGCAAGTAAGCCCATTCTCTAGAGCCCTCAAACTCCAACAAGAGAAGCCACCACAATGAGAAGCCTGTGCATGGAATCAAACCTGGGTCTTCCCCATTGTAGGCAGACTCTTGAGCATCTGAGCTACCAGGGAAGCCCTCAAATGAAGAGTAGCCCCCATTCATCACAACTAGAGAAATTCTGTGTGCAAAAAGTAATATAGTGCAGCCATAAATAAATAAAATTAGTAAAAAATATTTTGGTTTTAAATTTACTGTAGGAAATACAGCTACAAACCAAACTGGAAAAATATCAACTGTAGTTACTATGGTGATCATGTAAATCAGTGCCTCTCCAGAACTCTTTTCAATTTATGTCCAAGATGAAAAAGAAAACTTCAAGTTTCTTTGGCCTACTGAACTGCATGTTTTGCAAAGAGCAGTTGGAGATGTATGGGCAGAAGTCAACAGAAGTTCGTGTGAAAGGAGGAGCTGGAGTTCTGAGACATATGTTGTCATTTAAAGGCCTCTTAGATTGAGTTGTTTCTTTGAACTCTCCTTACCTTCAAAAACTTCCAGATATTACATTAATAATGTACTCTTCAGCACAGTTTTACTGTTTTCATTTGCATGTGGCAACCAATACAGTGACATTTTGCCAGTTGTGAATAAGACCACAATAAAAAAAAAAAAAAAAGAATTTTGAGGATGAAAAACACCTTCAATATTTTGAGGAAAACTGCTGATGCTACTGAAGAGAACGCATGTTCACTCTGTTTTCTCATCTGAGAATATAGATTCATTTCGAACTTTTTATGAAGTAAATTATCTGTTTCATTACTTTAGTGTCCCCCCCTACCCCGAGATTTTATCTTCTTCTTTCATTTGGAACATATTCCTCTCTTCTTCATGTTGTTCAACTCTTGGGGGTGGTTTCCACGCATTAGATGAAGCAGCCACCTTCCTGGTCTGGAAGGAGTGGTCTGTACAGATGAACCTTATCGTGCAGTCCAGCCCCGGCTTTCGGTTGTCTCTCAGGCTTTGTCACCAGCCCGAAGTGACTTTATTCTTCGTGGCTCCCAGTGGGTGCGGCTGTGACTAGAACTGTCAGCGTCCTGAAGAGGGAGTCTCGGTGGGCCCCGGACGGGGGGCTGACAGGAAGCCTGGCCTCAGGAGGCAGCTCTTCTAGAAGCACATAGATACAGACCTGTGGGGCCGCATGTAAAAGCTACCGAAACCAGGCGGTCTGGAGGTGACGCCTGTGCAGCCGCGGCAAATCCTGGGGCTCGGGACAAGCAGGGAAGCTCCTGAGTGGGGGCTGGGGAGCGCCAAGATGGCGGCGGCGCGCTCTGAGGGGCGTCTGTGCGCAGCCTCTGCCGGGGCGTGGGATGCTGGAGCTCCTCACAAGCAAATAAGCCTTTTTCTCAGAGGGTGGGGACACAGTCTGCTCCCTGTGGCCAAGCTCAGGTGGGGGCAGCCCGTGGCAAACTGAGCCTTCTGTGGTTGGTTATAGCTTACAGCCAGAGGACGTCAGGAACCTAACCCTCCCACCCCCCTTCTCTGGAGCCTGGGTTCAAGCGGCATCACATCCGCAGCCTTCAAACGTCGTTCAGTGGAGGTAAAGCTCAGGGCACCAGACGTATGTAGAAGCTGCTGTAAGGCGCTGTGCATGGCTGCGGATAGCATGACGTGGCTCCCTCTGAGTAAAGAAGAAAAAAGAAAGGAACGGGAAAAATAAAAAGAATGGTGTCTGCCGATTTGGGCACCACAGAAAAGTGGGAAGATGGCGTTTACCAGCCTGGTTTCCAGAGAGTATTCTAGCAGTTGCCTGTCCTTCAGACCCACACTTAAAATGAGCAAACGGGACTCTGATGTGAAATCTGGGCACTTTTCAAAGGGCACTTCAGTGCAGGGCCCTGGAGCAGTAGGTCAGTCTGTAGGAGTCATGTCTCAGTTCCCCTTATCCCCTCAGCCTTCAAAGCTATGCGTCTGGGGGCGTGTCTGTCGGGTGCAGGTCTTTCTTTAATTTTATTTTTTATTTATAGTTTTAAAAAAATTATTTTTTGGCTACACTGGGTCTTGGTTGCTGGGCATGGGCTTTCTAGCTGCAGTGCGCAGTCTTCTCCTTGGTGGCTGCGCTTGTAGAGCACTGGCTCAGTGTCTGTGGGGCATGGTCTTAGTTGCCTTGGGGCTTGTGGAATCTTCCAGAACCAGGGACCAACCTCGTGTCCCTGGGACTGGCAGGTGGATTCTCCACCACTGTACCACCAGGGAAGTCTCCAGGTGCAGGTCTTAATATTTGAAGTTGTTACTGTCAGACACCCAACTTCTCCTCAGCAAGAAGCTTCAAGGTTCTGAGTTCCCTCCTGATTTTGGGTCACAGCACCCTGGTGTGAGGTATGTGAGCAGATTCTGCCTCTTCCTTTCCTTCTTAATTACCTGAGGTTTCGCTATCATGAAGGAGATGTTCCACCAGTTTTTAGGCTCTTTTAGGAAGAAATGATTCCACAGATAGCTATGTATATTTCATGTGTCCAGGGTAGGAGGAGAGTTTGAGCTTTTCCTAAGTAGTCATCTGCACCCGAAACCGGACATATAGATCAGAAGTAGAATTAGAAATATGGTTAGTCCTCAGGACTTTCCTGGCACTCTAATGGTTAAGACTGTGAGCTTCCGTTGCAAGGGGGGGCCAGTTGGATCCCTGGTCTGGGAACTAAAATACCACAAGATGGTGCTGCGGCAAAAAAAAAAAAAAAAAAGCAAACAAGCAAAATCCCTTCAGTTGTCATTTTGATCAGAGTATTGGTTTGCTGGTTTGAAACCACAGGAGCTTCTCCTGTGAAATCTGAAACTGGCGACTGGTACATGGAGGGCAGGGAGAGACAAAAGAAAGTGGCAGAACATCCCAGATTGATAGAGGGCAGTTTTAATAAGCAAGGAACTTAATGGTTTGTCTTGGACCACAGCAGGATGAGTAGATCTCTGCACTGACCTGACAGAACCTTGGGAGTTTATGCAGAGGATTTCACTAGGTTCGGTCATGTGTACCAGCCAGATAGTTTTAGCAACACATCACTGTCTCCAGGCTGAGTTCTTCTAGTGCAGGGAAGGCAAGTGGGATGCACATTTCGGAGGACAAGGGAAGGCGGGGTCTGTCAGGCACCTCAAGTTGTCTGGGTTCAGCTCACATGTCAATAGAGAGTCACATACTCTCCATGACCTCTTCCAACATGGTTACACAAAATTACGAGTATTTTCTTGTGCATTTATTTGTCTCTCTCAGGTTGTAAGGAGCTCTGCAAATGGGTGCCTTATTCAAATTTGCATAGTTCAGTACCTTTAACTGCACATCTTGCTTTTCAAACATTTTTTTATATTTTAGAACTGTATTTGAACCTAGAAAGCTGTTGGCAAATAGTAAGTACTCATTAACACTTACTAAATGAATAAAATTAGAACACAAGCCAACAGTTACTGAGTGCTAACTTAAGTTTCCTCAATGAATGAAAGGTTATGGAATTTAAGAGGGAGGATAAAGGGAGGAGGGAGGTGGGAGGGGGGTTCAGGAGGGGGAACTTATGTAAACCCGGGGCGAATTCATGTCAATGTATGGCAAAACCAACCAATATAATATTGTAAAATAATTTGCCTCCAATAAAAAATAAATTAATTAAAAAAGAAATAAAAATAAAAAAAATAAACATTAAAGGATACATTAGCATTCCAGTAGCTCTCTAACCTGAGAATTGAACTATAAGAGTTTCCATTTTTATCAAGAGGAACACAGAAAAAAAAATGTAGAACAAAGGACTCAAGACATAAGAGAATTTTTGAAGAGAGAAAAACAATTAAAAGTTACTGAGCTAAGAACTTTCTTTCATAGGGGTATTCAGTCAATCATTTGAAATAATTGTATGTCAGTATAGAAACAAGACCATTGTTGCTCACTATCATCTTTATCCTTTGGTTGTATTATTATCATCTAATACTTTCAACTT
Organism: Moschus berezovskii; assembly: GCF_049115385.1. Taxonomy (NCBI): domain Eukaryota; kingdom Metazoa; phylum Chordata; class Mammalia; order Artiodactyla; family Moschidae; genus Moschus; species Moschus berezovskii. Next base: position 36,262,322 of record NC_142483.1, on the reverse strand, counting down.
ACAGTTTTCACTCCAACAAGTTAATGAAGAGAAGCACTGATGTTTCCCATGACTTGCGGTGTGGATTGCCTCATTGGAATATAATCATTTGCAATTATGCAAAAAAAATTGAAAAGCAAGATCTACACGCAAATGTACTGTACAAACTCCATTTAATATGTAATTGCTTATATTGGCAGTCTCTGTATTGACTTTCCCCAAGCAGGGCTCAAATTAAATGAATCTGTCTTTCTTACAAAATGATCATTCAACTCATTTAAAACAGTTTTATAGTCAACATTCATTTGTATGATATTCATAACAAATATCTTATTATAGTACAACTGTGGGTTTTTATCCGATAGCAATTATTCCTCTATCTGGCACTGCTTTGCAAAAACTCAACATATTGCAACAACTGTATCCATTTTGCAAAGGGAAAGGGGGGATAAATTAGTCAAAATTCTCAGCTAACTAAGATTCAATTCAAGTTACCCCAGGGGGTATTCCTGATAAATTTCCCTCAATCTCTCATATAAGATTTCTAACAAGATAAAGAACAGCCCTTTGCTCATCATGTTCTGCAAAAGGTGTTTTTCCAGAAAAACAACCTTGCTGAAACACAGAAATTTTTTTTTTAAACTAAAAGGAATTGGAAAAATGCACATGTAATCTCATTTAGAGAATTAATTAATATATTTGGTGTTGCAGATTCTTGTTTAGTAAGATTTCTACTGAAAACTTAATAAAAAATAATTTAAACTTTATTCTATGAAGGAAGTATATAATCTTAGTAAAATAAAAGAAAGCAATTTTCAAACTATTTTATATAACCATCTATGCACACTAGTCTTATAAATATTGAGGTTTTCATTTGGAAGTGCAAATTAAGTTAATAAACTAAAGCTTTTTATTGAGATATAATTGGCACATAACATTAGTTTCAGGTGTATAGAATAATGATTATATATATATATTGTGGAATGATCACAACAATAATTCTATGTAACATAAGTAATTATACACAGCTACAATATTATTCTTGTGATGATAACTTTTGGATCTACTTTTGTATCATCTCAAATGTGCAGTACATTATTATTTACTGTAGTCACCATGCTGTACATTACATCCCCATGACATTCATACGTAGATATTCCTTTAGTCTTATTGACCCTAGTTGCTTCTATACCTTGAAATAGTATTATTTTCCATTTCTGTGGAGTGCCTTTTCTTGAACAAATTGTTATAAACTTTGTTGATGCTCTTGTTGCTTGGAGTAGTTGCAGTAAAATTTCCTCTTCAATTAGCTTTTAAAAATCAGATTATATTAGTTTTGGCAATTTTTTTTGCTCATTAGTAAATTCAACAAATATTTATTAAAGCCCTAATTATAAAAGTATAAAACCATGGTTCTCAGCTGGGGGTGATTTTACCTCCTACAGCAGTGGTCCCCAAGCTTTTTGACTCCAGGGACCATTTTCATGAAAGACATTTTTTTCCATGGATGGCGGAAGAAGGGGATAGCTTGGGGAAGATTCAAGTGCATTATGTTTATTGTGCATTTTATTTCTATTATTTTTACATCAGCTCCACCTCAGATCATTAGGCATTAGATACCTCAACTTGGGTTCCCCTGTACTAGAGGACATTTAACCATATCTGAAGACAATTTTGGATGATTGTTGCAACTGGAGTGAGGTTTGCTACTGGCATCTAGTGGATGCCCAACAACCTGGAATGCACAGGACGCACTCTACAACTAACAATTATCCAGCCCAAATGTCACTAGTCTGGAAGTTGGTAAAAACCAGTGTAAAGGAGTGATGCAATAAATCACTCATTAGAAAGTCTGAGGTGAAACTCTAGCCCTAACCAGCTAAAGCCTCTTCAGAAAATTAGCATAATTATCTTATTAAAATAAAGGAAGCTTCTATCTCATGTTTTACAGACTGAGAATGGTAACATATAACTCACCAGTCTATCAGTTCAGTTCAGATCAGTTCAGTTCAGTCGCTCAGTAGTGTCCAACTCTCTGCAACCCCATGAATCACAGCACACCAGGCCTCCCTGTCCATCACCAACTCCCGGAGTTCACTCAAACTCATGTCCATAGAGTCGGTGATGCCATCCAGCCATCTCATTCTCTGTCGTCCCCTTCTCCTCCTGCCCCCAACCTTTCCCGGCATCAGAGTCTTTTCCAGTGAGTCAACTCATCGCATGAGGTGGCCAAAGTATTGGAGTTTCAGCTTTAGCATCAGTCCTTCCAATGAACACCCAGGATATTGATCTCCTTTAGAATAGACTGGTTGGATCTCCTTGCAGTCCAAGGGACTCTCAAGAGCAGGATTTCAACTCACAGTTAAAATGTTCATAACTAAACAAGTAATAACATTTGTTACTGAATCCAGGACCCTATATAATACAGCTTAATATAAAAAGTGGTTTATCTGTGCAATCAATAAGGAACATAAATCCTTTCGACCTGAGTGCCAGAAGTTTGCCCAAGAAGTGAAAGAAATTTACTCTTAATAATTACATTGACATTTATTCTTCAAGAGATAATATATTGTTTGTAATACAGAAAATAATTTTTGATTTGATTACCTGGAACATGTACTGGAGGGAGAGAGAAGAAAAAGCTAGTTTAAATAAATAAGACAATAATTGTTTTTCTTACTCAAAAAAAAAAAAAAAGAGTCTTCTCCAGCACCACAGTTCAAAAGCATCAATTCTTCAGCGATCAGCTTTTTTCACAGTCCAACTCTCACATCCATACATGACCACTGGAAAAACCATAGCCTTGACTAGATGGACCTTGGTTGGCAAAGTAATGTCTGTGCTTTTTAATATACTATCCAGGTTGGTCATAACTTTCCTTCCAAGGAGTAAGCGTCTTTTAATTTCATGGCTGCAATCAGCATCTGCAGTGATTTTGGAGCCCAAAAAAATAAAGTCTGACACTGTCTCCACTGTTTTTCCATCTATTTCCCATGAAGTGATGGGACCAGATGCCATGATCTTTGTTTTCTGAATGTTGAGCTTCAAGCCAACCTTTTCACTCTCCTCTTTCACTTTCATCAAGAGGCTTTTGAGTTCCTCTTCACTTTCTGCCATAAGGGTGTGTCATCTGCATATGAACACTTTATTGCCAAATTCAGACTTAAATTGAAGAAAGTAGGGAAAACCACTAGACCATTCAGATATGACCTCAATCAAATCCCTTATGACTATACAGTGGAAGTGAGAAATAGATTTAAGGGACTAGATCTGATAGAGTGCCTGATGAACTCTGGACAGAGGTTCGTGACATTGTACAGGAGACAGGGACCAAGACCATCCCCATGGAAAAGAAATGCAAAAAAGCAAAATGGCTGTCTGAGGAGGCCTTACAAATAGCTGTGAAAAGAAGAGAAGCAAAAAGCAAAGGAGAAAAGGAAAGATATAAGCATCTGAATGCAGAGTTCCAAAGAATAACAAGGAGAGATAAGAAAGCCTTCCTCAGTGATCAATGCAAAGAAATAGAGGAAAACAACAGAATAGGAAAGACTAGCGATTTCTTCAAGAAAATTAGAGATATCAAGGGAACATTTCATGCAAAGATGGGCTCAATAAAGGACAGAAATGGTATGGACCTAACAGAAGCAGAAGATATTAAGAAGAGGTGGTAAGAATACACAGAAGAACTGTACAAAAAAGATCTTCACGACCAAGATAGTCACGATAACGTGATCACTGAGCTAGAGCCAGACATCTTGGAATGTGAAGTCAAGTGGGCCTTAGAAAGCATCACTAGGAACAAAGCTAGTGGAGGTGATGGAATTCCAGTTGAGCTATTTCAAATCTTGACAGATGATGCTGTGAAAGTGCTGCACTCAATATGCCAGCAAATTTGGAAAACTTAGCAGTGGCCACAGGACTGGAAAAGGTCAGTCTTCATTCCAATCCCAAAGAAAGGCAATGCCAAAGAATGCTCAAACTACCGCACAATTGCACTCATCTCACACGCTAGTAAGTCATGCTCAAAATTCTCTAAGCCAGGCTTCAGCAATATGTGAATCATGAACTTCCAGATGTTCAAGCAGGTTTTAGAAAAGGCAAAGGCACCGGAGATCAAATTGCCAACATCTGCTGGATCATGGAGAAAGCGAGAGTGTTCCAGAAAAACATCTATTTCTGCTTCACTGACTATGCCAAAGCCTTTGACTGTGTGGATCACAATAAACTGTGGAAAATTCTTAAAGAGATGGGAATACCTGACCACCTGACCTGCCTCTTGAGAAACCTGTATGCAGGTCAGGAAGCAACAGTCAGAACTGTACATGGAACAACAGACTGATTCCAAATAGGAAAAGGAGTATGTCAAGGCTGTATATTGTCACCCTGCTTATTTAACTTATATGCAGAGTACATCATGAGGAACGCTGGGCTGGAAGAAACACAAGCTGGAATCAAGATTGCCGGGAGAAATATCAAGAACCTCAGATATGCAGATGACACCAGTCTATAATGAGTATTAAATACAACAAAATGTATCAAAATATTTTTGCAAACTTTAAAGCAACTTACAAAATAGAAAAATAATTTGTCATAATGACACCTTTCTCATGCACTCAGTTTCAATAAAATATCCATCCCCAAAGCATCCTTAAATACATAATATAATGCTATACTATGGATTCCAAAATCACTGAGGATGCTGATTGCAGTCATGAAATTAAAAGATGCTTACTCCTTGGAAGGAATGTTATGACCAACCTTGATAGTATATTAAAAAGCACAGACATTACTTTGCCAACAAAGGTCCGTCTACTCAAGGCTATGGTTTTTCCAGTGGTCATGTATGGATGAGAGAGTTGGACTGTGAAGAAAGCTGATCTCTGAAGAATTGATGCTTTTGAACTGTGGTGCTGGAGAAGACTCTTGAGAGTCCCTTGGACTGCAAGGAGATCCAACCAGTCTATTCTAAAGGAGATCAATCCTGGGTATTCATTGGAAGGACTGATGCTAAAACTGAAACTCCAATACTTTGGCCACCTCATGCAATGAGTTGACTCACTGGAAAAGACTGTGATGCTGGGAGGGATTGGGGACAGGAGGAGAAGGCGATGACAGAGAATGAGATGGCTGGATGGCATCACCAACTCGATGGACATGAGTGTGAGTGAACTCCGGGAGTTGGTGATGGACAGGGAGGCCTGGTGTGCTGTGATTCATGGGGTCGCAAAAATTCGGAAACGACTGAGCAACTGAACTGAACTGAACTGATGGACTTCCCTGGTTTCTCAGATAGTAATGAATCTACCAGCAATGCAGGAGATTTCTGGGTTTGATCCCTGAGTTGGGAAGATCCCCTGGAGAAGGATATGGTTACCCACTCCAGTATTTTTGCCTGGATAATTCCATGGATAGAGGAGCCTAGTGGTCTACAGTCCATGAGATTGCAGAGTCAGACACAACTGAGCTATATTTTCATTTGTTAAATTTTATGCTTAGATATATGTTAATAACATACTCTTCTTTTGGCCTCGATGATATCTAATATTTCACTCACTCCACATACTCTAAAACATATTAACTATATGCATTATTTTTCTACTGCTGCATAAAAACTACTGAATACTTAGCAACTTAAATCATTACACTATCTATAATCTTGTTTTTTGTGAGCCAATAGCTTTATTTGTTTATTTATCAAAATATACTTGATGTTCAGTATTACAGAAGTTATAAATATGTAATATAGTGACTCATAAGTTTTAAAGGTTTTACTGTTTTATGGTTATTATAGAATGTTGGTTCTACAATATATACTTGTAGATTCTTTTATACTAAGAGTTTTCATTTCTTAATTCCCTACACTTATCTTGCCTCTATCCTCTTTCCTCTCTGTACTGGTAACTCTTAGTTTGTTCTCTATATCTGTGAGTGTATTTCTTTTTGGTTATATTCACTAATTTGTTGTATTTTTTTAATTTCCACATGTGAGTGATATCATACAATATTTTTCTTTCTCTGTCTGACTTATATCACTTAGCATAATACCCTCCAAGTCTATCTATGTTATTGCAAATGGTTAAATGTCCTTTTTTTTTAAAATGACTGAATAGCATAATACACATCTTCTTTATCCATTCATTTGTTGATGAGTACTTAGATTGCTTCCATATCTTCTCAGATATAAAGAATGCTACTAGGTCTATTGAGGCACATGTTTCTTTTTGACTTAGTGGGTTTTTTTTTTGTTGTTGTTGTTGTTTTCTTTCAGCTATATACCAAGAGTGAAATAGCTGGACCATATAGAAGTTCTATTTTTTATTTTTTGAGATCCTCCATGCTGTTTTCCACACTGGCTGTACCAATTTACATTCCTACCAACAGTGTATGAGGGTTCCCTTTCCTCCACATTCTTGCCAATATTTGTTATTTGTGTTCTTATTGATGATAGCCATTCTGATAGTTGTGAAGTGATGTCTCATTGTGGTTTTGGTTTGCATTTCTCTGATTATTAGCAGTTCGAACAACTTTTTATGTTCCTGTTGGCCATCTGCCTGTCTTTTTCAGAAAAATCTATATTCAGGTCTTCTGTGTGGGCCAATAACCTGAATGCAGCTCTGCGTCAAGGTCTCTCATGATGTCAGTCATGTCTTCAGCTGTTTGAAGGCTTGACTGGAATTAGAAAATACACCTCCTATAAGGCTCACCACATATCTGTTAAAAGGAGGTCTTATTTTCACCTTGCTGTGGTAGGAGTCCTCAGTTCTTCACCATATAGACTTCTTCATAGGGCTGCTGAAAGGGACCTCATAACATGGCAGTCAACTTCTCCCAAAGTGAGGAATTCAAAAGAAGTTGCAGTCCATTCTATGATCTAGTTCTGGAAGTTTCATGTCAGCAGTTCTGCCATATTTTACTCATTAAGATCAAGTTATTGAGCAGAACTCCACTTAAGGGTGGATCATGAATTAATCTTTAGTTTTTGATGGAGGAAGGGTCAAATAATTTAGAAACATAATTTAAAACCATCACATTCTTCTCTTTCTCTCTGTGCTCAGAATTCAACTAAAGGCCCACTGTCGACTTTCTAGGAAGGTTTCATGACTTTTTCAGCCCATGATGATTTATTTTCTATGCCCTTTCCATATATTTACCCTACAGAAATTATCAGCTATGGAATAACCAAATTGCTTAGCCTACAATCCCAGGTAATCCAAGTCTGTCTGTATGGAATGAGACTCAGGAATTTATATTGTTTAAAAATACTATTTGCTATAATTTTTATATATAGTCATACCTAAAATCCACTGACTGGTAATTAACTATACATGAGAAAGTATAAACTTAAATCATACCCAAAGTTCTCTTTTAAAGGAATTATTGGAATTTGGGTCATATATTTCCCAGATAAATCATTGAAAAAAACAGGGATTAGGTATGCCTGAAATAACATTTTCACATGATAATTTCATATTAGTGAAATTCATGTAAATTATAGTATTCTGATAATATTAATTTTACTGTTACCACCCCACTTATTGCTTCCATCTGCTGAATATCTGTAAGAAAAAAGATTTTTATCCCTTACTCTCCAAGTTAGAATGATATTTTTATGGTTTCAATTACACAAAGGTTTTTCTTCCTATTTTTAGATGCAGTGACAAGCACCTAATTTTTTGCAAAATGTTCAATGTGAATCAATCTTTAAAGAAAAAAAAATCAAAACACACAAGGAAGGTAACTTTATCCTCCAAGAGAATGACAATGTCACTTGCAACTACTATTGCTGGTTCTTCCTTGAATTCCCTTTACATATTCTTTCTTTTTTTCTCTTCTATTTATTGTACCCTAGAATGGTCATCTACTACTTCAGAATAATTCACATAATTTTAATTATTACATGAAGAGGCAGATAAGGGATCATGTTTAATCTTGCCAGAAATTTAGACTTAGGTTTGAGTAGCGTAATTTTGGATTTTTAGTGGACTAGGTAAGAAATACGTTTACTTGTTGGGCAGTTGAATATATGTGTCTGTGTTTATAGTAAACATCAAATTGATTTCCAGTTTTATGACCAGTTTTACCCTAATTGTATACTTTTGTTTTAAACACACTTAAAAGGGGCAAGTCTATTAATTCTTCCTAATTTGTGATGTTGACTGCATATATAGAAATGGGTTAATTTTCAGGATATTCTTGGCCCATAAAAATAGTTTTGAAATTAAAATATCACTCTTTAAAATAAAGATCTTTCTCAGTATAAAAGAATAAATAGAAAATCACATTCCTCCAAGGTTATTCATTGATGCATTTTTTTGATACTAGAATATTGGAAAAATCTAAATGCTTTTCCTCTGTAGAGTGGCTGAATAAACTGTTGCATATCCATACAGTAGAGCACTGTGCAATCATTAAAAACATGAGTGAGCATGACGTCAATGACATGATAAGGAGTGATTTACAATATATAATATTAAATATAGAAGCAAGCATAAGGTGGAAGATAGTATACAGAGTAGTGGAAGAAAAATAAAGGAATATATATATATATATAGTCTTATTCTGCTTTAAATATACACCTATATACACATATATACATAAAAGTAGATCAATCGACTTGTGTTTTTTATAACTATACATACATATTGCTTATTTTATAAAGAAACAGAAATGACAACACAAAAACGATGTAGTTAACTACATGCAGAAGGAATGGGGATGCCCTCAGGAGTTTATCTTTTTATACTTTGTTAACTTTAGTCAAAAATAAAATAAAGACAAATGCAGAAAATGACCTCCTAAAATTGCATACAAACAAAAGCAAATGAAAATATATGTATAATGTAAATACACAGGAAAAAAGAGTATTTCAAGTTGCATTTGATCCGAGTACAGCCTTGGGGTTTTTGAAAAGAAATTCCGAACTGTATGTAGGAGGTTGTCAGTGAAGGGTATGAACATATTACTTTTGAAAATATTTTATGTGAGTTAAGTGACAGAACAAATGAATAAATACATGTTGTGCTTTGGAACCAATACTTTCAATATTAGGGTATAGAGGAAAAACTTGGTGCTGTTGGAATTGAATTAGCAGTGATAACATGCATTTGTGGTTTAGAAAATATCAATATTGACATCTCTTAGTTCTTTACACTGAATGGTCTAGATGAAATGCAATTGCAATAACAATAAGGACATATAATTTCCAGAACTTGATTTCTAATGTCATTATCTATGACAGGGGTAGAACAAGGGAAGGGGAGAGTGAATCAACTTTTCTTGGGCAAGTTTTGGTCTGGGGTTGTGGACATAGAAATTACAAACTGAGTCTGAATTAAGAAACATTGGGATCATGTTCTAAGGACTTAATATCTCATTAAAAGCCACTGTTACAAAAATGAATAAGAAACCATAGATGGGCGGAAAAATTTCCTAATGTTTTCTGACAGAAGATTTCAATCCAATCAATCTCTGACAAAGATACATGCGCATCTCTAAGAAATGCCTTCAAATCAATAAATAGAAGAACTACCCATTTAAAAATATAAGAGAGAGAAAAACTTGAACAGTTCAAAAGTATATATATCTATATCTATATATATACTCAATAGGCTCAAGAAAATAAAGGAAGTCATCATTATGAATAAGGATACGGAAAATAAAACACAGGAATTAATGCCTCATATCTATTAATATAGGCAAAATATACCTTTAAAAAACTTACAGTACTAGATTTGGGGACTACTTGAAGGACTGGACTCTCAAGCAATGTGGGAATAAACAACTGTTAAGTTTCTTAAATTTTTAAGCATGCATATATACTATCCTGCTTCCCCAATGTCTCAGCAGGTTAAGAATCTTCCTGCAATGCAGGAGATCCAGGTTTGATCCCTGGGTTGGGGAGATTCCCTGGAGAAGGAAATGGCAACCCACTTAAGTATTCTTGCTTGGAAAATCCCATGGACTGAGAGGAGCCTGGTGACCTACTGTCCAAAGGGTCCCAAGGAGTCAGACACGACTGAGTGACTAAGCACATGTGCTATCCTATGACCCAGATATTCAACTCTGGGGTATAGGTATTCACTAAGACAAATATATTTACCAACAAAAGAACTTGTATGTACAGGAATGTTCAGTCAGTCAGACAGTTTAGTAGCTCAGATGTTTCCGACTCTTTAAGACTAAATTTCCCTCTTAAAAAATCATCAGCTCAGGTGGTTTCACAAGTGACTTCTACCAAAATTTCAGAGTCATATCCAAGAAATCGAACATTCATAAAATATTATCTGCACTTTACATGTAAAGCTAGATAATCAACTAAGTAATAAATAAAGCCTGGATTTATAACAATTGTTCATTTGATGGTGTAAAAGCTTTCACTGTGACTGATTTCAAGATATCATCATGATGTCACTGAACACAGAGCTGGTAAGGGATGTGCAGTAACCCACCAGTGCTTGGCATTTCCATCATCCTGATATTAGGCAGAAATTATCTCAAAATCATAGATTACAACAAGATGTAATTAATTAGTGTGTATAAGTTGAACTTTGCTACCATGTAAATATTTTGTTGATTGAAAACTTTGCACCCATTGGTTTTAGGGTTCAAAAGGGTTCCTGACCTGAATGTTATTATGTATGTCAAGTGTGGTCAGTGGGAGTCCTTCAGGCTTGCTCCTTTGCCCTTTTATTCTTTTTCTTTTCTTTTCTTTTGAGATAATCAAGAATCATGTGGTTGTTTTCAGTTTTTTACCATGTCTCTTTAATCTCTTGGGTTGAGAACAGTTCTGTCTCATTTTTCTTTTCTTTTTCCATCATGTTGATGTTTTCAAGAAACTAGGTCAGTTGTCTTGTAGTCTAACAGTTTGTTTTCATCTGATTGTTTTCTCAAGGTTAGATTCAGCTTAAAGACATAGATGTTTCCTCATAGGTATCATTGATTACTTTCCATTGCATCAATGAAGAGATTAATACTGTTAGTTTGTTCTGTTGTTAGTGGTGCTAAGTATGATCATTTGAATATTGGGGTGGCTGGATCTATGCATTGTAAATTATCCTTTGACTTTTATTAATGTAGGAGAATATTTGTGAAGTATGAATTTCAGGAATTTATTTTTTACTATAAAATATTTAAACATAATATAACTTAATAAATGTTAGGTTTGGCTTACAAGATGCTTGGCAAATAACAACTCTCTCTCATGAGGTGGTATGAAAAAGCTCTAACGAACTACCCTGCCTATCACAATATACATCCAAGTAAACTATCAAATTATATAATTTTTTTATTACAAAATAATGCACAAAAGCCCACATACATGTATGACAGTTAGTTCAGTCAATCAGTCGTGTCCGGTTCTTTGTGACCCCAAGGACTGCACCACGCCAATCCCTGTGCATCACCGACTCCCGGAGCTTGCTCAAACTCATATTCATCGAGTTGGTGATGCCATCCACCGTCTCAGCCTCTGTCATCCACTTCACCTCCCGCCTTCAATCTTTCCAGCATCAGGGTCTTTTCCAATGAGTCAGTTCTTCACATCAGGCGGCCAAAGTATTGCAGTTTCAGCATCAGTCCTTCCAATGACTCTTTTGGACTGATTTCCTTTAGGATGGACTGGTTGGATCTCCTAGAGTCTTCTCCAACACCACAGATCAAAAGCATTAATTCTTTGGTGCTCAGCTTTCTTTATAGTCCAGCTCTCACATCCATACATGACTCCTGGAAAAACCATAGCTTTGACTAGATGGGGCTTTGTTGGCAAAGTAATGTCTTTGCTTTTTAACATGCTGTCTAGATTGGTCATAGCTTTTCTTCCAAGGAGCCAGTGTCTTTTAATTTCATGGCTGCAATCACCATCTGCAGTGATTTTCGAGCCCCCCTGAAAAAAGTCTGTCACTGTTTCCATTGTTACCTCATCTATTTACCATGAAGTGACGGGACCAGATGCCATGATCTTAGTCTTCTGAATGTTGAGTTTTAAGCCTGTTTTTTCACTCTCTTGTTTCATCAAGAGGCTCTTAAGTTCTTCTTCACTTTCTGCCATAAAGGTGGTGTCATCTGCATATCTGAGGTTATTGATAAATCTCCCGGCAATCTTGATTCCAGCTTGTGCTTCATCCAGCCTGGCATTTTGCATGATGAGTTAAATAAGCAGGGTGATAACATACAGCCTTGATGTACTCCTTTTCCTGTTTGGAACCAGTCTGTTGTTCCATGTGCAGTTCTAATTTTGCTTATTGACCTGCATACAGATTTCAGGAGACAGGTAAAATAGTCTGGTATTTCCATCTCTTTAAGAATTGTGCACAGTTTGTTGTGATGCACGTTGTCAAAGGCTTTGGCATAGTCAATAAAGCAGAAGTAGATGTTTTTCTGGAACTCCCTTGCTTTCTCGATGATCCAGCGGATATTGGCAATTTGACCTCTGGTTCTTCTGCCTTTTGCAAATCCAGATTGAACGTCTTGAAATTCATGGTTCACATACTGTTGAAGCCTGACTTGAAAAATTTTAAGCATTGCTTTGCCAGCATGTGAGATGAGTGCAGTTGTGCGGTAGTTTGAACGTTCTTTGGCATTGACTTTATTTGGGATTGGAATGAAAACTGACCTTTTCCAGTCCTGTGGCCACTGCTGAGTTTTCCAAATTTGCTGACATATTGAGTGCAACACTTTCACAGCATCATCTTTTAGGATTTGAAATAACTCAACTGGAATTCCATCACCTCCACTAGCTTTGTTCACAGTGATTCTTCCTAAGGCACACTTGACTTCTCATTCCAGGATGTCTGGCTCTAGTGAATGACCACACCATCATGATTATCTGGGTTATGAAAATCTTTTTTGTACAGTTCTTCTGTGTATTCTTGCCATCTCTTTTTAATATCTTCTGCTTCTGTCAGGTCCATACCATTTCTGTCCTTTATTGAGCCCATCTTTGCATGAAATGTTCCCTTGGTATCTCTGATTTTCTTGCAGATATCTCTTGTCTTTTCCATCCTATTGTTTTCCTCTATTTCTTTGCATTGATCATTGAAGACGGCTTTGTTATCTCTCCTTGCTATTCCTTGGAACTCTGCATTCAGATGCTTATATCTTTCCCTTTCTCCTTTGCCTTTAGCTTCTCTTCTTTTCTGAACTATTTAAGCCCTCCTCAGACAACCATTCGGAGAAGGCAATGGCAAGCCACTCCAGTACTCTTGCCTAGAAAATCCCATGGACGGAGGAGCCTGGTAGGCTGCAGTCCATGGGGTCACTAGGAGTCAGACATGACTGAGTGACTTCACTTTCCCTTTTCACTTTCACACATTGGAGAAGGAAATGGCAACCCACTCCAGTGTTCTTGCCTGGAGAATCCCGGGGACGGGGGAGTCTGATGGGTTGCCATCTATGGGGTCACACAGAGTCGGACACGACTGAAGTGACTTAGCAGCAGCAGCAGCAGCAGCAGACAACCATTTGGCCTTTTTGCATCTCTTTTTCTTAGGGATGGTCTTGATCACTGCCTCCTGTATAATGTCACAAACCTCTGCCCATATTTTTTCAGGCATTCTGTGTATCAGATCTAATCCCTTGAATCTGTTTATCACTTCCACTATAAAGTCATAGGGGATTTTATTTAGGTCATACCTGAATGATCTATTGGTTTTCTCTACTTCAACTTAAATCTGAATTTGGCAAGAAGGACTTCATGGTCTGAGCCATACTCGGTTCCTGGTCTTGTTTTCACTGGCTGTATTCAGCTTCTCCATCTTTGGCTGCAAAAAATATAATCAATCTGATTTCGGTATTGACCGTTTGGTGATGTCCATGTTAGAGTCTTCTCGTGTTGTTGGAAAAGGATGTTTGCTATGACCAGTGCGTTCTTTTGGCAAACCTTTGTTGGCCTCTTCCCCGCTTCATTTTATACTCCAAGGCCAAATATTCATGTTACTCCAGTTATCTATTGACTTCCTCCTTTTGCATTCCTGTACACAATGATGAAAAGAACATCTTTTTGGGTGTTCTAGAAGGCTTTGTAGGTCTTCATAGAACCATTCAACTTCAGTTTCTTCAGCATTACTGGTTGGGGCTTAGACCTGGATTACTGTGATATTGAATGGTTTGCCTCGGAAACAGACAGAGATCAATCTGTCATTTTTGAGATTGCATCCAAGTACTACATTTTGGACTTTTCTGTTGACTATGATGGCTGCTCCATTTCTTCTAAGGGATTCCTGCCCACAGTTCTAGATATAATGGTCATCTGAGTTAAATTCCAGTCCATCTTAGTTCACTGATTCCTAGAATGTTGACGTTCACTCTTGCCGTCTCCTTTATGACCACTTCCAATTTGCCTTGATTCATGGACCTAACATTCCAGGTTCCTATGCAATATTGCTCTTTTCAGAATTGGATTTTACTTCCATTACCAGTCACATCCTCAACTGGGCATTGTTTTTGCTTTGGCGCTGTCTCTTTGTTCTTTCCAGAGTTATTCCTCCATTCTTCTCCAGTAGCATATTGGGGAGTTCATCTTTCAGTGTCCTATCTTTTTGCCTTTTCATACTGTTCATGGGGTTCTCAAGACAAGAATACTGAAGTGGTTTGTCATTCCCTTCTTCAGTGGATCATCTTTTGTCAGAACTCTCCACTGTGAACCATCTATCTTGGGTAGCTCTACACACCACGGCTCATAGTTTCATTGAGTTAAACTATGGTCCATGTGATCAGTTTGATTAGTTTTCTGTGATTGTGGTTTTCATTCTGTCTGCCCTCTGAGGGATAAGGAATAAGAGTCGTCCTGATTCTTAGTGCCCCATGAACTATGCAATGCATGGAATTCTCCAAGCCAAAATACTGGAGAGTGTAGCCTTTCCCTTATTCAGGGAATCACCCCAATTCAGGAATTGATCCCAGGCCTCCTGCATTGCATGCGGATTATTCTTTACCAGCTGAGCCACAAGGGAAGCCCATATATGTATGTAGGAGAGACAAAATCATTGATTATAGTTCAGTAGGTATAATACTGAATCCCGCTTGGAACCTGATATGATCAAATAGAAATATGCACACAGTATAAATAACATGACTGACTATGTCATCTAGTATGTGTGTATCACTCTTGGTTGGTAGATTTATAGACAGAAAAACAGACACAGAGAGAGATCATTATGTACAAGAAAGAAAACTTATTATGTTTTGAACAGCCACGGTTCATTCACAAAATTGTCAGGCATTTCGTACACCACAAGGAGAGCCACAGTGAATTCCAAAGACTCAAAACAAAAAAAAAGCCGCTTCACCACTGATTATGATTTTTTTAATCACATTGCAATAAAATTAGAAACAAAAGTTATAGCTAAAATTAAATACAAAATTTTAAAATTATGTTTTAAATTAATTCTTGGAGTAAAACAGAAAACTACTTTAGGTTGAATGATAATGAGAACATAGAATAGAGAAATGATCCGTTTCCGTTCCGTTCAGTCGCTCAGTCGTGTCCGACTCTTTGCGACCCCTTGGACTGTAGCCTACCAGGCTTCTCCGTCCATGGGATTCTCTAGGCAAGAATACTGGAGTGGGTTGCCGTTTCCTTCTCCAGGGGATCTTCCTGACCCAGGGATTGAACCCGGGTCTCCCTCATTGGAGGCAGACGCTTTAACCTCTGAGCCACCATGCAATTAATTTAGTACTTGTGAGTGACAAAAATAACTCTGAATACACCAAAGGAAAAAAAATTGACTATACCCTAATACAAAATGAAACATTTAAAGTTTGGGGACAAAATAAAAACAAATGATACTTTTGATTTTCAGTTATGAAATGCATTAAACTTTTAAATTAAAAACGAGAGAAAAAAAGAACAACAGGTAAGGAAACAAACAAAAACAAAAATACAAAAGCTAAAATTGAAGTAAAAAGGTGTTAAAAAACAATAAGGCAAAAAATTATATTAGCTTGAAATAACAAAGGCAATAGATATGATTATGAATACTGTATTATAGACAAAATTTGACATGACTAAGCAAGAGAAAAGTAAAAGAAGATGCAAATACATTCTGAAATGAAAAAAGGAAAGAAAACTCATATAGATTAAAATTTAAATATTTTGAATCATCAGACAGCAATAAATTTTACCATCTAGAATAAATTAATAACCTGGAAAACTATAAACCCCCAAGTAAATAGAATGTTGGATCATGGCATCCGGTCCTATCACTTCATGGCAAATAGATGGGGAAACAGTGTCAGACTTTATTTTGGGGGGTTCCAAAATCACTGCAGATGGTGACTGCAGCCATGAAATTAAAAGACACTTAACTCCTTGGAAGGAAAGCTATGACCAACCTAGACAGCATATTAAAAAGCAGAGACATTACTTTGGCAATAAAGGTCCGTCTAGTCAAGGCTATAGTTTTTCCAGTAGTCATGTATGGATGTGAGAGTTGGAGTATAAAGAAAGCTGAGCGCCGAAGAATTGATGCTTTTGAAGTGTGGTGTTGGAGAAGACTCTTGAGAGTCCCTTGGACTGCAAGGAGATCCAATCAGTCCATCCTAAAGGAGATCAGTCCTGAATATTCATTCGAAGGACTGATGTTGAAGCTGAAACTCCAATAATTTGACCACCTGATGAAAAGAACTGACTCATTTGAAAAGACCCTGATGTTGGGAAAGATTGAAGGCAGGAGGATAAGGGGACAACAGAAGATGAGATGGTTGGATGGCATCACCGACTCAATGGACGTGAGTTGGGTAAACTTCGGAGCTGGTGATGGACAGGGAGGCCTGGTGTGCTGCGGTTCATGGGGTTGCAAAGAGTCAGAGATGACTGAGTGACTGAACTGAACTGATTAAAAAAAAAAAAAACTATAATAGACACTGAATAATAGTCTAAAGTTTCTCTCTTAAAAAACCATCACCTCAGGCGGTTTCACAAGTGATTTCTACCAAAATTTCAGAGTCTATCTTATATGAATTATTCCAGAATTTAGAGTAAAATGGAATATTTATCAATTCATTTTGAGGTCACATAGCTCTAATGCCATACTGAGATAAGGATAAACTTAAAATAATTGAATTAAAAGCCAATTTCATTATAAACATAGATTTTAAATGATAAAATTTACTCTTGGCCAACATATGTCCCTATGTCATTGCCTTAGTTTGACTTCCCTGGTGTCAGATGGTAAAGCATCTGCCTACAGTGCAGGAGACCTGGGTTCGATCCCTGGGTCAGGAATATCCTCTGGAGAAGGAAATGGCAACTCACTCCAGTACTCTTGCCTGGAAAATCCCATGGACGGAAGAGTGTGGTAAGCTACAGTCCATTGGGTCCCAAAGAGTCGGACACAACTGAGCAACATCACTTGTAAACTTGCCTTAGTTTACAGCTCTGCTATTTCTTTTCAATACTGCCTCCAATGGTGTTCTACATCATCTACTATGTTTTTTATTTCCTTGCAAATGTTTCTTATTATATTCATCATCCTTTCTTCTCATGCAGCAATATTTTCACTTCAATATGTTCTCTCCTTTTACTTTTGTGCTTCTGTATTAGAAAGCATGTCTTTTGACTCAAATTAAAGTTAGTAAACCGTATCAAATTTTTCATTTCCTTTCCTATTTTATTTCCTAATAGCTCACTCACAAGAGTTATAATTCATCACTTAAAGAACTGGCTCATGAAAAAGAATGTAAGATAGTAGTTGGATTTGTTCTAACTTAGTGTTAAATGTTGGAGAAGGCAATGGCAAGCCACTCCAGTACTCTTGCCTAGAAAATCCCATGGACAGAGGAGCCTGGTGGGCTACAGTCCATGGGGTCGCTACTAGTCGGACAAGACTGAGCGACTTCACTTTCAATTTTCACTTTCACACATTGGAGAAGGAAATGGCAACCCACTCCAGTGTTCTTGCCTGGAGAATCCCAGGGATGGCGGAGCCTGGTGGGCTGCCGTCTATGGGTTCGCACAGAGTCTGACACGACTGTAGCGACTTAACAGCAGCAGCAGCAGTGTTAAATGTAAGAAGAAGGCTTACAGAAAACTGTGTTTCAATAATATTATTAACTATGTGGTAATGATTATTATTACTAAGATTTAACAACAACAACAAAACCCTATGAGTTTTAGATTGCTTATTATGTTTCAATAGCTTTCTTTGATATTCATATTATACAGGAGAAAAGCAGAACTTACTCAAACAGAGATTTTGCTCAAGATCAGCCAATTACTTAGTGGCAGAGCCAAAATTTAGATTCATCCAAATTTTCTAACACCATACATAAACTTTAGTATCAAATACTTGGCTCTAAACTATTACTGGATATTAAGAGGTGACTAGTCTCTACATATTATAAAATAATAAATATCAATTCATATTTCTATTGTCACTTCAAATTTATCTATTTTATAAATTGGTGTGTTCTCACTTTTGCCAGAAGTCTCTGACAATTCTGAAAATGAAATCTAAGAATATAACATTTTCCCTCTTAGGTTAATAATGTATAGACTTTTGGGACAGTGATTCATGAATAAGAATGCATAATAAATAAGGATGGTATTTTTTTAAAATATTATGCTACACAAATATTCATTTAAATATTGTATATAAAACCAAAAATGATACATATTAAATGTCTTAAAAAGTGGATTTAACTAAGCAAAATATTGGAATGCAGGCAATGAAATAGTATGAAAGTACTATTTTTTAAAGTACTATTTTTTTTAAAAGCACTGATAATGTAGAAAACAGCAGCATGAAAGGGTGTTGATAAAAAACTAAGTTACTTTTCTGTTGTTTAAAAATGTTTTCACTGAAATTTGCGCTTTGAAAGGGTGGCATTTATGGTATGCAAATCAATTTTTATTAAACTTTTTCATATTTGGTACAAATTAAAACAAGGGACCGATTGGTTAAAAAATTTCTTTCCTTTAGTTTAATGACAACTTTATCTTCTCTTGCAAAATTTAAATAATATAAACACATTTTGATGTTTTTTCATGCACAGAACATATCATATCTGTGAAACAATGAAATACGCTAAAATTTTAAATTGGCTGCATGTTTGTACCTGTGCCCATAAATGATTTTCATTTTTAAATTTCTGCTTATGTAGCCTTCCAATTTTTCCATGTTGAGTGCTGTCTTGATTATTAAATATGGAATATAATTTAAACATTTTTATTCTTTGTGTAACTGCTAATCCTTATTTGTAGAATGCTATATGAGAGCAGTTCTCAGCTATGTCTTTTTTTTGTTTATTTTAAACACAGATTTTTTTATGCTTTGCATGAAACAATTCAGCAGTACCTGCTTATTTTTTTTAATGTTCTCTTAATTGGCTGGTTGGTTGAGGCTCTGCCAAGCATGGTTAGGGGAACTGGGTGGTATAGGAGTAGGTGGATATGGGAAGGGCAAAGCCTTGAGTTATCACTCATCATTACAGTGGTCTGTGACAATGCATCTTCAAAATTGCCCTGTAGAGGTGCACTGTTTGACTTTGCCTTAACATTGGGTATATTAAAACAAGGGAGCACTCAGGTGAATTATTTATTATTCCTACTTGAAATTAATCAAATATACCTTCCTTCTCATCTTTAAAATGAGGATTAAAAGACACCAACAGGACATATGTAAGTATTTCATCAGATAACATATATTTGACAGCCATCTATAGTTTCCAGGCATATATAATAAAATTCAAAAATAAAAATTCTGTAAATTTGAAAAGATATTCTTAAATGTCTTTCTGTTGCAAACTTGGTCAGTCCCTATTGAAGTAAAAGTCTCTCAAATCCCAGGTAGAAATGATTTATATATTTGTATATTGAAATGGCTATTTCAATGGTTATTTTTGACCCAGATTTCAGTAAGTGTTAGGATTATCTTTCTGGAGGTAAACTTACGACCTCAGTCCAGTTCAGTCACTCAGTCATGTTCGACTCTTTGCGACCCCATGAATCACAGCACGCCAGGCTTCCCTGTCCATCACCAACTCCCGGAGTTCACTCAAACTCAAGTCCATCGAGTCGGTGATGCCATCCAGCCATCTCATTCTCTGTCGTCCCCTTCTCCTCCCGCCCCCAATCCCTCCCAGCATCAGAGTCTTTTCCAGTGAGTCAACTCGTTGCATGAGGTGGCCAAAGTTTTGGAGTTTCAGCTTTAGCATCAGTGCTTCCAATGAACACCCAGGATTGATCTCCTTTAGAATGGACAACTTACGACCTAGGTGACCTTATAAAGTCAGCCAATGTTTTCCAGTTTGCCTGAACGAATTCACATTCCCAAATGTTACTAAATCTAAATCTATGGGGAATATTCTTTTTTTAGGTGAATATGGGGAACACCTTGCTTGTCGATTTACAAGATAGACCCTAAAGTCAGAGGAAAAGACTGAATGAGACTTTACCTTGTACTGCTTGTGCTCAGACGCTCAGGCATTTCCAACTCTTTGTGACCCCCAAAGCTGTAGCCAATCAGGCTCCTCTGTTCATGGGATTTTCCTGGCAAGAATACTGAAATGGGGTGCCCCTTCCACCTCCAGGGAATGTTCCAGGACCAGAGATCAAACTAGAGTCTCTTTAAGTCTCCTGCAGTGACAGGCAGATTCTTGTCCAGTAGTGCCATCTGGAAAGACCTTGCACCCCTTAGATCCAGTTTTTTAATCTTTCTGGGTTTCAGTTTCTTCATTTCTAAAATAAAAATTCAAAAGAAGCTGGATGATTGGGTAATGATGGGGAAATCTTCAAGATAGTACCTGGACAAACTATTTTCAGTACGTTCTTGCTACTTTTATTGTTGCTACTATTACTTTATCAGTGAGTAAAAGGAGATTATTGCACCATTTTCTCTCCCCCAGTAGGTGGTTTTTCCAGTAGTCGTGTATGAATGTGAGATGTGGACCATAAAGAAGGCAGAGTGTCAAAGAATTGATGCTTTTGAATTGTGGTGTTGGAGAAGACTCTTGGGAGTCCCTTGGACTGCAAGGAAATCAAATCAGTCAATACTAAATGAAATCAACCCTAGATATTCATTGGAAGGACTGGTGCTGAAGCTGAAGCTCTAATACTTTGGCCACCTGATGTGAAGAGCCAACATATTGGAAAACACCCTGATTCTGGGAAAGATTGAGGGCAAGAGTAGAAGTGGGTGACAGGGGATGAGATGGCAGTTAAATGGACCCCATCTATAGACACTCTCATTTAATACACCCCATGAAATATGTCCAAATGTTTGACTCTCTTCCACAAATTAACTCTTTTATGCTTATATCTTTAAAAGTTCCAGCAATTAGTGTGTGGTAGCGGCTGGTCCTCAAATTATATTTTAAGAAGGCTTTATTGTATCTCAACTTCATCTGCAGAATCATTTAAAATTCACAAAGCCTTGCATTATCACACATCAAATGTCACAGTCTGGCAGTTAATCTTATTGAAAGGTTAGGTATGTGTAGCACCTGCAAAGGTTTCTGAACTGAAGATTGCCAGGATTTGATGCTAAAATGACGATGAAGGTAAAATTAAATTGAGGATTGGAAAGGCAGCTGTGTATTAACTAACTTTTGGATATCTCAATGTCTTAAAAGTTCCTGCATATTTTTCATTGCTTATTGAAGAGAACAACAGCTTACACAACAAATATCAATCTTCTCTGTATGAAAACAAGGTAGTCCTTAGGTTTGCTTCTCTCTGTGTGATACTAAAATAAGGAAGTAAAAAAATGTAATGTGCTCGTTAATAGCATGTTTGGTTTTAATTCATCCATTAAACAGAGAACATTTTTTAATATGTCAAATTCTGCAAATTCTCAATTAGGTATGTGTAAATTATCTTCAGTGTGCAGATTTAAATATTAGTCTATTCTCACTAAGCAGAATGTCTGTGATCATTTTTTGCAAGGATGTGTGCTCTGGGAATGTAATCTTTAATATTTAACTCAATCCAAATATAATTATAAAGGACAAACTTCTGGGGAAAAGGAGAGAAAAATGCAGCCCCGTTTGGATTACAGTTTTGATTACTTCATAGACACAAATGTCTAGAAGAACAAGGCAGGTAATGTAATTGAGTGTCATGGGTCAGTTCCGGCATATGTGTATCATTCAGTGGGGCTGGAAGCCCCCTCTGCTACTTCAATTCCTGGCCAAATTGTGGGGATCTTGGGTCTATATTACTAGTGCTTCGTGAAGTGACTCATTGTTTAAAAACATACAATGAAAGCCAAACAAAAGCTATCTGCAGACTGAATGTTGCCCAGAGGCCATTCATTTATTACTTCTGGCAGAGAATGTGAGGGCTAACCACAGGGCAGATGCTTGATGTTAGTGAAAAATATACTCAGAGTCTGTAGAAAACTATTGCTTCGTGCATACTACCATAACACAGAGTTCTTTGGAGAGCTATTTGCCATAAAAATTAGTTTATTACTTTGTACTAATGCTGCTTGTCTTTTTATGTGATAGTAAGTGGTCACTAATAAATTATGTATAGCAGATACTCAGAAATAGGAGGACTGACTCACCACTTGTCAAGGGACCCAACATTGAAAGACAGAGGTAGAGACAGGAATCTCAAGGTGTTTCTGAATAAGTAACAGGTTTATTTAGTGGGGAGTGTTTTTCCTTCCAAAGCAATGCTCCTCTCAGCCTGAACAGACCCACGAGTATAAAGCCCTCTGTAGCAATTTTCCTGGGCCATCTGAGTAGAGAGGTTGCCTCAAATTTAGGTATTGGTAGACTTTGTAAAGGCTTCCCAGGTGGTGCTAGTGGTGAATAACCTGCCTGCCAATGCCAGTGAAGGAGACATAAGAGACGCGGGTTTGATGCCTGGGTCTGGAAGATCCCCTGGGAAGGAAATGGCAACCCACTCAAGCATTCTTGCCTGTAAAATCCCAAGGACAGAGGAGCCCTGTGGGCTACAGTCCATAGCATTGCAAAGAGTGACTGAAGCAACTTAGTACGCACACAGATACTTTGTACAGACAGTATATTGTTGTTGTTTAGTTACTCAGTCGTGTCTGACTCTTTGTAAACCATGGACTGCAGCATGCCAGGCTTTCCTGTCCTTCACCATCTCATGGAGCTTGCTCAAACTCATGTCCATTGAGTCAGTAATCCATCTAAAATCTCATCCTCTATTGTCATCCCCTTCTCCTCCTGCCTTCAATTTTTCCCAGCATCAGGGTCTTTTCCAATGATTCGGTTATTCACATTAGGTGGTCAAAGTATTGGAGCTTCAGTTTCAGCGTCAGTCCTTCTAATGAATATTCAGGACTGATTTCCTTTAGGATTGACCTGTTTGACCTCCTTGCAGTCCAAGGGATTCTCAAGAGTCTTCTCCAACACCACAGCTCAAAAGCATCAATTCTTCAGCGTTCAGCCTTCTTTAAAGTCCAACTTTCACATCCATACATGACTACTGGAAAAACCGAAACTTTGACTAGATGGAAGTTTATCAGCAAAATATTGTCTCTACTTTTTAATATTCTGTCTAGATGTTATACCTTTCCTTCCAAGGAGGAAGTGTGTTTTAATTTCATGGCTGCAGTCACCATCTGCAGTGATTTTGGAGCCCCCCAAAATAGTCTCTCACTGTTTCCAATGTTTCCCCCTCTATTCTCCATGAAGTGATGGGACCAGACGCCATGATCTTTGTTTTCTGAATGTTGAGTTTTAAGCCAGCTTTTCACTCTCCTCTTTCACTTTCATCAAGAGGCTCTTCAGTTCCTCCTCACTTTCTGCCATAAGGGTGGTGTCATCTGCATTATGAGGTTATTGATATCTCTCCTGGAAATATTTATTCCAGTTCAAGCTTCATGTAGCCCAGAATTTTGCATGATGTTCTCTTCATATAAATTAAATAATCAGGGTGACAATATACAGCCTTGATGTACTCCTTTCCCAATTTGGAACCAGTCAATTCTTCCATGTCCAGTTCTAGCTGTTGCTTCTTAGCCTGCATACATGTTTCTCAGGAGGCAAATGAGGTGGTATCCCATCTCTTTAAGAATTTTCCATAATGTGTGCAGAAACTGTGTGGAATCCATTAAAATTATGATACTTGGATTTTTGTAGTAAGCTCAGGTTCTGCTGTTGTCGCTGACCCCAGCTGTGAAGTTGGTTACTTCCTTTCCAGCAACAGGATGATGGTTTCCACTAGGTTTTTCCAAATCCAAAGAGAGTCTACAGCATTCTCTTCTTCTTCCTTCTTCTCTTAGTTTGTCTAGCAAGAAATTTCTCTTGTGTCTGGTTTTCAGTGTAGTGGGTATGTATAATCTTTGTGTTATGCTATATCAGAGTTTTCTGATTTGGACAGAAAGTGCAGGAGGCTGAGGGGGAGAGAGTATATAAATGCTGAGGGAGCCATGGAGTTGTCCCACTCAGATTTCTTTGAAAAGAACATGCTGTGGGGAGTTCAGTTGACTAAGAGCCTCAAGCTGCCACTCCAGAGAAGGTGGAAGGCTCTTTTAACAAGGGTTGCTGCCAGGCAATGACTAAGGACCTTGGGGTTCTAGTAGTGGACAGATTTCCTGCTCAGTGAAGGATTCTTTCAACTTACAACTTGCTTGAATTCTCCATATTGTTCTGGCAGAAAATTTTTCAGACATGAGCTGTAGACTGAGGCTCTTCTACTCTATCCTTCTTCCACTTTCTCTTTTCACAGAATTGAGACCTGCCTTGTGGTCTTAAGATTTTGCCTTTTTCTATGCTTTTTCCCTTTCTCCGTAATAGGCTTTCTTCCAATAAATCTCTTCAATGAAGCATCTGCTTCTTTCAAGACACATGTGACATAAATATTATAATCTATGTATAAGAATGTGTGTATGTGTATGCACATGTTTGTGTGTCCTTTCTGTTACAATGTATGTTTCTATAATGTAAACTAAATCACATACAGTGGGCATATAACATAAAAGTACCTGTTTCAAGTGCTGAAATTAATTATTCTGTACTTGATTTTGGGCTTCCCAGTTGGCTCAGTGGTAAAGAATCTGCATGCCACTGCAGGAGATGCAGGGACATAGGTTCGATCCCTGGGTCAGGTAGATACCATGGATGAGGAAATGGCAACCCACTCCAGTATTCTTGCCTGAAAAATTCCACGGACAAAACAGCCTGGTGGTCTATAGTCTGTGGGGTCACAGAGTCAGAAACGACTGAACGACTAAGCACAGACACATAAATGTACTTGATTTTCCCAGCATATTAATATTTTGAAGCCATCTGGGACATGCTTTCCCAGAATTAAAAGAGAAACCTTCAGGAAGTTGGAAATACTACATAAGTGCTTTCTATTAGTGCAAATATCACAGGTTTAATGGCTTCAGAACCACTAAAGTTTTCACAACGTGTCTGCCAAAACTGCAAATGCAAATGAATCTGAAAATATATTTCCTGTGTGTTTAGAAAAAACCTGAGGCAAAGTCCATATTGTGAATAAAACTTTTAATTTTTATAAAATTGGTCTCAGTTGGGAGTATTTCCCTGTAAGTAAATTTATCTTGGGGGCCGAGCCATACACCTTGGAAGACATTGGTGGATATCCCCCTAGGGGCCAAGGGTAGTTGAGATTTAAGTCTGTTGATAGCCATATTAAGATTACTATTCTATTAGTACTCCGGCTACAAAGTTACATGTTTTTAGTGCTCTGTCGTACATTATTTAAAAAAAAAATGCTGCTATTTTAGCGTGTGATTTTGTAGAGCACAAGTTTTCTCTCATTATAGAAGAAATTCTAGTGTATATCAATAGTGATATATATTGTTCTTTCTTTTCAGAGAGCCAGGGTTTGGCAAATTAAAAGCTTTAGTTTACAAGATTGTCAAAATGAGCCTGGCTTATTTTGGAACTCAGAATTGAAACACTGATCTTTCTCTTTCATTTGTGTTTTAACCATCCTCTGTTTCCACTCAGGCAGTGGATAATCCAGAATGAATTCAGAGAAGACCCACGTTAAAAATGCAAAGAAGCAAATATGTTTGAAGATATGTCTTCATGTAGGCTTGTTGCCTAATCACCTAAGTGACTCATTTTGTACTTACCCACTCTGAAGCACCCGGGATTCAAATTCATGCACCAGAAGAAGAACATTCACAGGTTGTGGACCTTCAGGATCACTTGGTAAGTGGGGGAAAAAAACAACACCGAATACCAATAATTTGCTGTTTTAAGCACATAACAGAGGCAGAATAATAACTTAGAAAGCTGAGAATGGATTTTATCAAATGCTCCCCACTACTATTTGCACAGATAAAATGTATTCTTCTTCTTTAGCCACTTAAATGATGACCTTTCACTAGGAAATTTTCATTCTGGTAACCTAAGAGAAATACCAAAGCATAAATATATTTTCAGACATGTGGGGAAAAAAAATAAATCTCATATATAGAATGTTTTGTCCTCAAATAAATTGAATGTCTTCTCTAGGAGGGAAGTTTGAGATTCAACTTCATAAAAATAATATCTAAGATTTAAGAATAGCTTTCCTCCTACTCCAATGATGACAAGAGAAGTAAGGGGCATGTATCATGATGAGTGATCTGGAGAGAATATAAGGAAGCCTTTCTTGATAAGGCAGTCCTAAATCACTGCAATACTAAGAAGGATTGCCAAGAAATAAAGTTCACCATTATAGTCTTTGGAGCAATGTGTCCTAAATAAGCAAAGAAGGCCATGGGTCATATGGCCCTATCATGTAATAAATCTTGTCTATTTTATCTAACTCATCTTTAGGTAAATTTCTTAAAATCTCTGCTGTCTGATTCTTTTCATGAAATAGTTGATGAGTGATTTTATATTTTTCTGTTCACATGATTAAGAGAACAGAAAAATAAAGATGAAATTTATCTCCAACAATTAGTCTGTAACACTGGTTCTCAAACAACAGTAGATGGTAGAATGACTTGAAATGAAATGTATTATGATAAGGCCTTACTCAGCACTAACAGAATCAGATTTCCTGGATGTGGAGCATACACCTTGACTTATTTTAAAAGTTTAAAATGATCTATATTTTCTCAAGAGTGGCTTGAAATGCCAGTCAAGAACAAAATATAATTTTCTTATGCAAAACTAAACAGGACCATACCAAGAAAATTCAAGTTTATCTGGGACTTTTAAGCTGTGTGGTGATCATCTAAAATCCTTAGTGGAGGAGATAGGGCCTGAATCAAACAAAGCAAAATTAAAAATCACCTGGTCTTTAAAAAAAAAGAAGCAAAAAACCCTTTAGAACAGAAATGTCAAGAACAGATATTTTAGAAAGAAATATGTTTTTAACCCTAAGATTTTTTGATTCAATTGAAAGGAGGCTTCAGCAGAAGTGGTCAAATATCTTTATGAAATATGTGAAATTAACTGTTATGTTACAAAATTCTTTGTGATTGAGTAAACTGAGGGTCTCCAGTGCATTAACAAGAAATTACAAGATCGTTTGAAAGATGCAATGGGGTTACTAAAGTGAAGTCTCAGGATATAAGCATTGCCAATACTCACCAAAATATGAATCCTTTCCTTACCCCTAAATTGTTAAGTTACCATGGACAATAAAAGGAGGCTCTGGGATAACAAATATTTAAGTAGGCACTGATCTTTTTTGTATTTTGCACATAAGTTACAAGTGAAGGACTGATGCTGAAGCTAAAACTCCAATACTTTGGCCACCTGATGTGAAGAACTGACTCATTGGAAAAGACCTTGATGCTGGGAAAATTGAAGGCAGTAGGAGAAGGGGATGACAGAGGATGAGATGATTAGATGGCATCACCAACTCTATGGACATGAGTTTGAGCAAGCTTCAGGAGTTGTTGAAGGACAGGGAAGCCTGGCATGCTGCCATCCATGGGGTCACAGAGTTGGACACAACTGAGCGACTGAACTGAACAACAAGTGAAATAATTTCCAACACATAATATACTGAAAACATTTCCTTATTTTCTATTTCACTTTCAGGAAAGTTATTCCTGCATTTAATAGCCATAAAGAATGTAAAATCATAAAATAGAAGATTAAAAAAATCATGAGTTCTACTATAGTTTTAATACATACAGATTTTATACATGGTTGTAATTACAAAAAGGAAGTTTCTGCATTGTCTCTAGTTCTGGTTATTAGAAGTAATACCCTCCAGCCTGAGCTTGGCAGTCTATACCATTGCCACACTGAATTTCAAAAGACGTTTGTAAGATGGACAGTTGCCAGTAAGTAGCCTGCTTCTATCCTATTTTAATATTAGCTTAACAACTGGAAAGATATGGCTCTTTAAATATTAAGCACATGTTCAATTATTAAAGAGCTAACATTCTTTTTCTTATTGCTAAACCTGTATGGAGAGAGCACTGAAACTAATATGCAGTCTGTTACCAGTTTCACAAACTGGGATACCACATATGCTAAACTGTTTCTATGCTGTCTTGGTCATCAAAACAGAGCTCAGCAATACCAAAATCTGATGAAGAGGCAATTAAAACTACTGATCAAAGTTTCCAGTGGGCACAACGGATTATTTCCAAGAGGGATGTGCAGATTATTGCTCAAAGCAAAAATAACTACAGATGATTATTTTGCCGTTGATCTAACAGGAAAGAATTGCCAGCTAATGAACCTCAGGAAGGAGATTAATTAAAGGAATAAAAGAATCCTCTTACTCTTACCCTTTTTCAAACATGAACAAGTCTAACAATTGGAAGTAAGATTCGTTAAAATGTGGCAGTAAGTAAGAAAGAGAAAATGCAATAAAAACTGAATTTCTGGATAAATAACAGGCTTCCATAAATAGTGCATCAATTAGCTAATGAAGGTCAGTAGTTTATCAACTTTGGACATGTTATCATGGAATTTAAATATCTTAATACTTAAATTAATGAGTCTTAAAATTAATTTAATAATATAGACAACTTCATCATGTTTGCTGGTTAGAATAATTTTAGCTGTCCCCAGTCCTCCTGATCAAATTATTTTGATCAGGGCATTTTACCTACTTGGCTTATTCTATTCTTATAGAACACTGGAAGAAGAAATATAAGGAACATTTAGTAGAAATAGATTTATAAATAAAATTTTATTTGTTGCCCAGTATCCAGCACTTCAGTCTTCCCAAGTGGCTCAGTGGGTAAAGAATCTGCTTGCGATGCAGGAGATGAGGGTTTGATCCCTGAGTTAGGACGATCCCCTGGAGGACAAAACGGCAACTCACTCTAATATTCTTGCCTAAGAATCCATGGACAGAGGAGCCTGGCAGGCTATATTCCATAGGGTCGCAAAGAGTCAGACATTAGGCTGAGGCATGACTTGCAAAAGGTGTCAGAAATGACATCCAACCCTTAAAAGACTGTACTCTTAAGGTGGAGTAGTCATGTAATGGTGTCTAATGATACTGGTTTCTGTACTTCTGCTACCATCATTAGGTTGTGTGAGTGTGTGTACTCTGTCTTGTCTCCTTTTTTTTGACCTCATGAACTGTAGCCCACCAGGCTCCTCTGTCCATGGAATTTCCCAGGCAGGAATACTGGAGTGGGTTGCCATTTCCTACTCCAGGGGATCTTCCTAACTCAGGAATTGAACCCACGTCTCTTGCACCTCCTTCACTGGTAGGGCAGATGCTTTACCACTTGTACCATATGTGACTCCAAGCAGGTCATGTCACCTCATCCACAAAATGAGGTACTGGATGAAATACTCTCCCTTTCTCCTCTTCACATTATAATTTTACAACCTATAAGCTAGTAAAGGGAAATGTAGCTGAGATAATGCATGAACCTAGCAAAGAATAAGTTACTGACATTCAGCTTTGGGATATTTTACTTTCATATTTATATTCTTCATGGGTTGGTGTTAAAACTAATTTCATTCCCAGGTCACATCACATGATGGTAAAGTCAGATGACTCAGATTCATCATGGGAAGAAGGGTCAACTAGTCTATGAATAATTCACAAAGGTAGGTAATACATGAGTTAGAAATGGCATTTTATGTTTAAATAAACATGAATTTCCATATGCTTCGTGGAGACTAAGACATAATCCATTAAGCAGATGTTTATTAAGTGCTTACTTTGTGCCAAGCAATTGTGTTTGAAACTGGAAGACCCAATGCAGGAATTAAAATTTATATTCTCTACCTTAAGTAAACTTACAAGTTAGCTGAGAGCACTCCAAATGTCAAAATACCATTCTTTTAAAATGTAAACTATAGCACAGTGAATTCTGGTACAATTTTAATACTTGAAGACTTGCAAAATAGAGACTTGCAAAATAAATTGATTTAAAAATACTTATGACTCACTGGAAAAGACTGATGCTGGGAAGGATTGGGGGCGGTAGGAGAAGGGAACAACAGAGAATGAGATGGCTGGATGGCATCACCAACTCGATGGACATGAGTTTCAGTGAACTCCGGGAGTTGGTGATGGACAGGGAGGCCTGGTGTGCTGTGATTCATGGGGTCGCAAAGAGTTGGACATGACTGAGCGACTGAACTGAACTGAACTGAACTGATGACTCTTTTAGAAAATCCTAGCAAACACAGAGAAGTATAGACAGAAGAATAAAAATCATAGTCCCACAGTCAGAGATAACCACTATTAAATATTTTGTTATATTGTCCTTTAAAGTATGTTTTGTTTTACCTGGTTGAACTCATATTCAATTTTGTAGCTTCCTTTTGCTTACTTAAAATTTAATCATAAGCATGTTCTCATGTCATTAAATGTCTCTATAAACATTTAAAAAAAATTTAAAAATAAAATGTAAACTATAGTTAATTAAGTAGTAATTAAATTGTTGTTGGACATTAAGGTTAAGTTCTTAATGCATGTATAAAATAAAATATAACAGAGAAAATAGAAATCTTTCTATCTCTATCCAAAAGAGGATACTGTGTGATACAGTGAAAAGTTGAGCAATTAAGTGAAAATCCAAGGAAACTTGAGAAATGATCAGAGATATTCATATATTAGGATTACAGATCTCTCATAGGTCATGGAAAGAAAGTACCTGATTAAATTTAAAACTTGCCTGTTAAAATAATTTCCTTATGTGTCAGTGCTGTGAATTTGTTCCAAATAATGAGACACGATATACCTTATACCAAAATGGAAATACAGTAATGTCTAAAATGAATGCAAATTATATGGTACAAATATTCAGGTATTAATTAGTGACTTGCTTACCTTCACAATGTACCCCCTTCATTTCTTTAGTTAATATATGATGAATTTTTATTTCATCTCTGCATTGGCTAGAATGAAGTAATTTTTGCTATGGCAACAAAACATGAAACCTAAAATGACAGAAGTCAATTACTTGCTACACATCTGAGACCCAAGCTAAAGAAATAACCTCAGTCTGGACACAGCATTACATGTCATGACATAAGAGAAAGAATTGATTCACATGTTGGTTCTGAAAGATTCATTGGTCAAATCAAATGACATGCTCAAATTTGTAGCCAATATGGCAGGAATTGGTAGCAAATATTTGTAAATAGTAATAATTTCTACCATGACCTTCCACTGATTTCCTCTTACAGAGTCATTTTTTAATTTCAAAAATTTTTCATGAAAGTTCTGATGGCTCAGGGACAAAGAAACTGCCTGCAATGCAGAAGACTCATGAGACATGGGTTTACCCTGGGTCAGGAAGATCCCCAGGAGGAGGGAATGGCAACCCAATACAGTATTGTCACCTGAAAAATCCCATGGACAGAGGAGCCTAGTGGGCTACATTCCAAAGAGTCGCAAAGAGACGGACACAACAGAGCATGCATGAGCACAAAACAGTACATGCATATACTTTTTAAAAAAATATTTTATGAAAGATTTTTAATATTAAAAAAACAAAACTAAACAAAAACAGTGTTCCCTTCCCAATCTTACCTTTGCTGAGTCTTTCCTCATAGCTAACATTAGAAAATGAGGACAGTGATTTTAAAGATCAACTTTTCCAACTATGTTGCTGGTTAAGATAAGCCAGTGTTGGGAGTAAAATTCAACCTTATATTTTAAAACAAGAATACCACCATTCCACGGGATCACCAGACCTATGCATTAACACTCAGATGCTATGTGGACAGAAAACCTTCATTGACTATGTAAAGGGAGTCTTTTTCTTTGTTTAGCTGACACTTGCATTTATATGGAAAATTCAGTGCTAAGGTTCCATCTATTCATGTTCTGTCACCTTTTGATTCATCTCTTGTAAAAGTCAATATGTCACTATTCTCTGTATGTCAGTAGAGACTGATTGGACTGCTGACTTTAAAGACAGGTCAGAAAGTCATTGCAAAAAAAGGTGACAACCTTTACTGAAACAGAATGATGCTAAATGTCAAAGAACAAAAGATTTAGATGCAATTTAAAGACTGACATGCAAAATATTTAACTGTGTTGCTGGAATATTAGGTTCCAAATCATGTAAAACTGACCTAAACTCATCCTACAGCTCTGCGGATTCACTCTGGAATACCACCTCCATCCTGGGTTCTCCTAGAATGGAAATGGAAGGAGAGATAGCCAGGTATCATTTTCTGGAAGGAGTACCTATCTGCATCAAGGCAGGTGTGAAATCTCAGCACCAAAGGGACAAAACAATTCCAAGTTTAAATTCTGATTATTTTCATCAGGTTTCAAGTGAAAAATGCTTATATCTCTGGAGGTGTGAGGTCTGTTTTCTTTTTGTTAATACTATATCGATCAGTGCTTGTGTGCTTAGTAGCTTTAGTCATGTCTGACTCTGCAACCCGATGGACGATATACAGCCCATCAGGCTCCTCTGTCCATGGGGCTTTCTAGACAAGAACACTGGCATGGGATGCCATGCCCTCCTCCAGGGGATCTTCCCAACCCAGGGATTGAACCTGTGTGTCTTATGTCTGCTGCATTGGCAGGAGGGTTTTTTTTTTTTTTACCACTAGAAACACCTGGAAAGCTCATCAGAGATTCACATAAAGAAGACATATTATTT
Source organism: Moschus berezovskii (assembly GCF_049115385.1). Classification (NCBI taxonomy): domain Eukaryota; kingdom Metazoa; phylum Chordata; class Mammalia; order Artiodactyla; family Moschidae; genus Moschus; species Moschus berezovskii. The sequence continues at coordinate 36,229,404 of NC_142483.1, read as the reverse complement.
CTAAAGTAAGTAAAACTATTCTGAAGAATTTTTGACACTTTCAGGAAGCCTTCAGCAATTCGTTAAACTCTATTTTTATTCCTGGAAAATATACTCATTTTAGATTATTCTTGAACCTCCACTTCTGCCGATGTGTCCTATATTGAGTAGATAGCCTCGGGAATCAATTCTGAAAGAAAAGTGAACTAAGGTTGAAGTATGATGTTAGAGGTGAGCTGGGGTTATGTCAAGACCAGAGAAAACCAGCCAGAAAAGGTCAGGGAGATATATTACTTACATTAATTTAAAAATTGAAGTGGGTATTTTGTTTAACAAATCAAATGATTGCCTTTCTTCTTTACACGACTTATTACATTTTAGCCAATGGTTTAGATTTCTTCCTACATGTCCCACACTGTGCTTGGTGCTGAGAGAACAACAAAGAACCAGACATTTTGACTTCAAAAAGTTTGCTGTCATACAGGAAGCCAAGCAATCCTGAATATGTCACATACTGTCATACAGGAAGTCAAACAGTCCTTATCAATAAAAGCCTTTTATCAACAAACAGGATAATTTCACCATTGCATTATAAGATACAAATAGGCACAGAATACCTTGAAAGTGCTTAGCTGAACCCCATAGTACATATTCAGCTTCTCTGGTGGCTCAGAGAGTAAAAAAAACTGCCTGCAATACAGGAGACCTGAGTTTGATCCCATGGTTTGGAAGATTCCTTGGAGGAAAGAATGGCAACCCACTGCAGTATTCTTGCCTGGAGAATCCTCATGGATAGAGGAACCTGGCAGGCTACAGTCCTAAAGAGTTTGACATGACTGAACAATTAAGCACAGCAAAGAAGGCAACATCTGAGCTGGGTCTTCCAGGATGTATAGTGATTACTATGTAGGAATACATGAAGAGCATTTCAAGCAGAAATAGGATGTTATGTCAAGACCAGATATGCATGACTCACTCAGTTCCTCCAAGTGGCTCAGCATTATGTTTAGAAAACAGTTGAACAGTGAATAGATGTGAGGCCACAAAACAGCAATGTTTTATGTTCTAACTTTCTATAATGATGGAAATGTTCTATATTTTTATTGTCTGATGTCGATACAGAACCAGTAGCCACATGTGGCTTTTGAGCACTTGAAACATGTTTAGTGAGCTGAAGAAATGGATTTTTAATTTTACTTGATTTTAATTAATTTCAATCTAAATTATTATGTGTAGCTAGTGGCTACCATTTAGTGTAGCAAAATTATAGAAGTGCATGCTATCCATGTACAGCAGGCTAAGGCCCTTGGATATTATTCTGACAACATACAAAGCCCTTGATGGTTTTAAAACAGGGCAGTAGCATGGCACAGTTTATGTTTTAAACAGATTACATTGTCAACTGCGTAGAAGATGGATTTAAGGGGCTAGGTCATGAGGCAGAGAGACTAATTAAACACCTCTGTTGCTATCCACAGAGAGAACCAGTAGCAGGGATAAATGGGTTGATTTGAAAAATATTTAAGAAATAAAGGGCTTTATGAGAATGAGAAATGACAAGAAGGTTCTGGGTTGGGTGACCACATGCATTTATGATACAAAGAACACCAAGATGAGAGCTGTAAGATGAGACAAACATGTTTATAACACCCAACTTGTTGTGAATAGTATACAGCCCTGATAACCACTGATCTCCACAAATAAAACTGTTGAGTTCAGTTCAGTTGCTCAGTCATGTCTGACTCTTTGTGACCCCACGGACTGCAGCTTGCCAGGCTTTCCTATCCATCACCACCTCCCAGAGTTTACCCAAACTCATGTCCTTCGAGTTGGTGATGCCATCCAACAATCTCATCCTCTGTCATCACCTTCTCCTCCTGCTCAATCTTTCCCAGCCTCAGGGGCTTTTCCAATGAGTCAGTTCTTCGCATCAGGTGGCCAAAGTATTGGAACTTTAGCTTCAGCATCAGTCCTTCCAATGAATATTCAGGACTGATTGATCTCCTTTAGGATGGACTGGTCTGATCTCCTTGTAGACCAAGGGACTCTTGAGAGTCTTCGCCAACACCACAGTTCAAAAGCATCGTCTTCAACACTCAGCTTTCTTTATCATCCAACTCTCACATCCATACTTGACTACTGGAAAGACCATAGCCTTGACTAGATGGACCTTTGTTGGCAAAGTAATGTCTCTGCTTTTTACCATGCTGTCTAGGTTGGTCATAGCTTTTCTTTCAAGGAGCAAGCATCTTTTAATTTCATGGCTGCAGTTACCATACATGGTGATTTTTGGATCCTCCCAAAATAAAGTCTCTCACTGTTTCCATTGTTTCCCCCTCTGTTTGCCATGAAGTGATGGGACCAGATGCCATGATGTTCGTTTTTTGAATGTTGAGCTTTAAGCCAACTTTTTCCACTCTTTTCTTTTACTTTCATCAAGAGGTTCTTATCAATAAGAGCCTATAATCAATCAAGAAATCATGGTGCACTCACATCTGCTCATACATCCTGACCTGCATCTTTGCCTTCCTTTAGTCAAAATATAATTTTATAAAGGGTGCTTTTTTCCCCCTTGATTCCATGGAGAGTGTTCTGAATATACAGTTAACTCAAATAGAAGTAGGTTTAAAGGTGATTTCTAATGACATTTTTTGTGTGTCTGTATCTAGTGTTGCCTCAAATCAGATGCTTCTAGAATCTTTTTATGTTTGGTTCAATCATTTGGTTTTTTGGTTAGATAGTCTGAGTTGGTCTTGTGATGCTTGTAAATGAAATAATTCTAAATTCTGAACCAGAATCGATTGGCAATGACTATTTTGCTGTCTCCACTGCCATTGATGTTCAGTTCAGTTCAGTTCAGTCGCTCAGTGGTGTCCAACTCTCCGCGACCCCATGAATCACAGCACGCCAGGCCTCCCTGTCCATCACCAACTCCCGGAGTTCACTCAAACTCATGTCCACAGAATCGGTGATTCCATCCAGCCATCTCATTCTCCGCCGTCCCCTTCTCCTCCCGCCCCCAACCTTTCCCAGCATCAGTCTTTTCCAGTGAGTCAACTCGTCGCATGAGGTGGCCAAAGTATTGCAGTTTCAGCTTTAGCATCAGTCCTTCCAATGAACACCCAGGACTGATCTCCCTTAGAATGGACTGGTTAGATCTCCTTGCAGTCCAAGGGACTCTCAAGAGTCTTCTCCAGCACCACAGTTCAAAAGCATCAATTCTTCGGCAATCAGCTTTCTTCACAGTCCAACTCTCACATCCATACATGACCACGGGAAAAACCATAGCCTTGACTAGACGGACCTTTGTTGGCATTGATGTAGGTAATACCGAAAGGTATTTCCTGCTATTTTCCCTGTTTATGCTTGGTGTAGAGAATTTGAGGAGCAATTAGAGATGCCATTATTGTTGATCAGGATTAGATGCCCATGGAGAAACTTTTGAATATGTCTAATTCACCAAGAATTACTCAGCAATTGAGACATTGCAATTGGCAGCAAGTAATTCTCCATTGTAGTGAAATTCAAGTTTTCTGTCATTCTAAAGTGGATGGTGACTAAAATAAAATCTCTTATTCCTTCCTCTCCTATATTTTCCAGAGGACTCATTTTGTCATAGGGTGACTTTTTCAAACACAAAGGTTGCTGCTGCTGCTAAGTCACTTCAGTCGTGTCCGACTCTGTGTGACCCCATAGACGGAAGCCCACCAGGCTCCCCCATCCCTGGGATTCTCCAGGCAAGAACACCGGAGTGGGTTGCCATTTCCTTCTCCAATGTGTGAAAGTGAAAAGTGAAAGTGAAGTCGCTCAGTCGTGTCCGACCCTCAGCGACCCCATGGACTGCAGCCCACCAGGCTCCTCCATCCATGGGATTTTCTAGGCAAGAGTACTGGAGTGGCTTGCCATTGCCTTCCCTGAACAAATAAGTTTTTCAAACAGTAATATTGATATCATGTTAAACTGAAAAGAGTTCTACTTATGCTTTCAAAAATTTTCACAATTTTTAAAAATTATTAAGTGGGTGAATACACATTTGACATATGGTTAATATTCAAAACCTGTCACTATGTTATCACTCATCGCTGTGTTTAGAGAGTAGGATCTGGAGCCCTGTTGTCTAGATTCACATTTTAGGTCCACCTCATGCTCTGTGATCTTGGGCAGGTTACTTAACCATTCTGTGTGTGTATGTTACATAAATTGTTTTGAATAGTGCATGACTTTCCTGGTGACTCAGAGGGTAAAGAATCCACCTGCAATGCAGGAGACCCTGGATAGGAAGATCCCATCGAGGAAGGTCATGGCAGTCCATTCCAAAATTCTTGCTTGGAGAATTCCATGGACAGTCTGTGGGATCACAGAGAGTCAGACACAACTGAGCAAGTAGTACATGTGACAGAAAATTCTCAAGAAATGCTAGTTCTTTTATTGATATATTATAGAGACTTCCCAACTACATGTATGTTTTTATCACTATGCAAGTTAGAAGCACATGAATATTTTCACTGGACTACTTTGGGAGATAACAGGTATGGTGCAAATGATTCCAGTCCAAATGATGAAACAAGGTATCTATTAAGTTAAAAAATAAGGAAAAAAGATTCCTTCCTTAAAGCAAAAGAAACTGAAAGGATAAAATCACACCATTCATGCAGTAATGAATTCTAAAATTCATTCTATGAGTTGTAGCTATAATATGACTAATGGAATTGAAAGCAAGAGAAGATTCTAGTATACCCGTAGGCAACAGGTGGAGAAAAAAAAGACCTTGCCCCTTCAGTCAGCTGCTCACAGCTAGACTAGTTTTCTTTTTCTTTTTGTCCAGAACCATTATTATCTGATGATCTATGTGATGATTGCTGGCTGGCGATCTCAGTGAAATGTGCTTGCTGGCTTACTCCTGGATTTAATTGATTGATGTTTCTGTTATAGAAATCTCGGCTGCACTCCATTCTAAGTGATGTACTGCTGGCAGTGTTTATACAAAAGCCAACGAGTGAATGGGCCACAAAGATAGCCTTTTAGTCCAGACATTGCTCCATTCTTCCTGGGCAGGGAACAGGCTAGCAGGTGAAGAAACAAAGAACACATCTGGTGGCTGCAGCTGCCTTTGATGTTTATTTAGTGGTTGGCAGATTTCAAATACAATCATTGATTCAAATACTTGCTGGAGTCTCCTCTCTTGTCATTATTTGGCAGGTCCCAGCAGTATTACCCCAATATCTCTTATTCACATTTATATACAGAAAAATGTCTATTTACTGCATCATATGAAAGTATTTTTTAAATAAAGCTGTACCCAATGGGACATAGGATGTGGGCTCAAAACCCAGCTCTTCTGGTTAACCTGAATGCACTGGTCAAGTTTTTTCACCTCCCTGAGCCTTAGCTAGCTCATTTGTAAATAAATTAGAATTACAATACCTGCTTCATAGAGTGATTGCAGAATTAAATTAGGTAATGCATGTAGATGACTGGCACATAGTACAGCTTAATAGATGGAAGGTAATAATAATTATCATTATCATAGTAAATCACGCACACAGTTTTTATTAAAATTATTAAGTATTTCAATGTGGCAGGGATTTTATTATATCTATTTCTTAATGACATGGCTCAGAATTTGCCATTTTCCTTGCCCTGTTACAGACAAATAGTGCTGTAAGAATTAATTTTTAAAAAGCCATCTTGTTCATTTTTCCCAATGTTTTATTACGAAAAATTTCAAATTTTAGTGAAGTTGAATTTCACAGTGAACATCATGTAACCACAACCCACCCATCTATCTTGTAGTTTTTAATTGTTTTAACATGTACCTGGAATTGGAAGTTTCATTCTAGTTCAAGAAAAAGTTAAGCCTTGCAACTTAGAAAAGTCAGTAACAAAATTGCCTGGCTCTACTCCAGGCTAAAGAGTACTGAGGGAGCACTATTGACTTCTACATTTTTAAATGTGGGGGGCTTTTTATGTTAAACCAAACCCAGATCCCTGAGACCACCACTGGAGGCGGAACTTCCAGATGTGTGGGTGTAGGGAGAAATAAGGATTACCTGTACACATGTTAGGATAGTCAGCAGTTATTTATATCTGGGTAAAATAACATGTAACTGAACACTAGAGGGCAAATTGCAATCAGTTTGAAGAGAGACAACAGTCAGTCTACTTTTTTGGAGGCATCTCTTTCTGAGTTCCTAGTTTCTGGTTACTCAGTTTCTGATTACTGCCACTACTCACTTCCTAGTGGACATGCTACTTAACCTTTTAAATTCTGATCTAGTCCTAAGTAACCTCTGTTCCTTCCTGTTTTCTGAGACTGGCTGACATTTTAATCTGTTCATATTTATATCTGTACTTCTATCTATGCATATGCATTTATATATCTATTTTGACTGTCTAGACAGAAACACACACAAACGTTGTCATTTTAACTAAATGCTAAGGGAAAAAAATGATGGAAGCAAAGAGCTTGTATGTAACAAAGCAATTGCATTAATAAATGTGAGTGCTGCTCCTATAATGTTTATCAAACACCCAGATAAATCTCAGACAATTCCGCACTAATTTTCCTGAAATAATCAGTCTCCCACATAAAGAAGCCTAGTATGTTTTGCTGACATCTGTAAACCTGTCAGGTTTACCTCCTTCATTTCTTTCCTGTTTGCAGTAAGAGGTATCTACTTTTTTCCTACCAGTGATAATCAAAAATGTTTAAAGGAGTATCACTGTAGAAGATATCACTCACAGATTTTCTTCACTTTTGTATATGGACAAAAATTTAACAATTTCTATGTATGGATGTGAGAGTTGGACTGTGAAGAAAGCTAATCGCCAAAGAATTGATGCTTTAGAATTGTGGTGTTGGAGAAGACTCTTGAGAGTCCCTTGTACCGCAAGGAGATCCAACCAGTCCATTCTAAAGGAGATCAATCCTGGGTGTTCATTGGAAGGACCGATGCTGAAGCTGAAACTGCAATACTTTGGCCACCTCATGCGACAAGTTGACTCACTGGAAAAGACTGACGCTGGGAAAGGTTGGGGCAGGAGGAGAAGGGGACGACAGAGAATGAGATGGCTGGATGGCATCACCGACTCTGTGGACATGAGTTTGAGTGAACTCCGGGAGTTGGTGATGGACAAGGAGGCCTGGAGTGCTGTGATTCATGGGGTCGCGGAGAGTCGGACACGACTGAGCGACTGAACTGAACTGAACTGAACTGAACATTGGCAAAAACAAGTACAATGACAAATTATATTTCACCATTTATGTAATTGATTTCATATCCTTTTGGCAATTTCTGTGACATTTTTCTGTCTGAAAATGTTTCTCTTGCAAGTTGCTGGTGAGCATCACACCAGACCCCATGCATTCACAGCCTGTTTATTCCTTTGCTAACACCTTCAAAAGACCACATTTTAGATCAATCATACATATCTCTTTAGCTGAGAGTGGTGGGTTTCTTGGCATCATTAAAATTCTCACAATAATTGAACTGACATTTCAAGTTCTATGCAATAGTAACTTTCACCAAATCCCCAATTCTTGTCCATGCTACCAATAAATGTATAGTATGCGATCAAAAGCTATTTGTTGAGTGGATAATTGTGTGATTGTTATAATAACTTCAGCATGACCATTGTTAATTCATAAAAATAAATTTCAGACAGTTCATTGAGGATGATTCTATCACTGATTAAAGTAAGGGTTAGAGCTAGTATTCAAATCACAGAAGCTGTTTGAGGCAATCCACATTTCTTCATCCTCTTCACCTTTACAACCATCACCTTCTTTTTTCCCCCTAACTTTTTTCCTGTGTGGTAAATATTCTAGAGGCTTCCCCAATGACTCAGCAGGAAATCATCTGCCTGCAAGGCAAGAGACACAGATTCGATCCCTGGGTCAGGAAGATCTCATGGAGTAGGAAATGTCAACCCACTCCAGTATTCTTGCTTGGAAAATTTCATGGACAGAGGTACCTGGCATGCTAATGTCCTTGGGGTCATATTGAGCTGGACATGGCTGAGCACCTGGAAAATACATCTAGAGCTTGGTACCTCCTCGATGGTGCTATAGAACCCCGCAGTCTCCCTCCTGTGATCCTATAACAGCTTTCCACCCACGTGTTTCTCCTGCCCTCCACAATTCCACAAGCAATATTGTGTGCCTTGTGCCCTTAAGCCCTTCACATTGCCTCACAGTGTTGACAGTGTTATCTCCATATTAGTCTTGCATTTGAAAGTGAAAAAAACAATACTTGCTGTCATCCCCAGATAGATGATGTACTCAGGGTAAGCAACAGTCACTTTGTACCCAAAGTGTGATAAACCTGTAATAGTCTGATGGGTCCTTTCCCCTGACCTGAAAAGACTTCAAGGTGTCTTAAAGATAAGGAACATGATCTGAACATGAAGGTTTCTCTTTTCCCTTCTTTTAGCTTTGATCTTTCTCTGAGCCTTATTGAATATCCTGATTTACAATTAAGTGGATTGGAGGAGACTGTAGAAAAGACTACATTGCAAAATCAAACTAGATGAGGAGAACATACTCCCTACTGCACTGGGCTGACAGAACAGAGGGATGTGTGTGTCTTTTCTATATTTTTGTGTGTTCTGTAGCCTTATGCCAGGTAAATTTTAGTGGACTACAGCTTTTAAGCTGAGATAAGAAGCAAAATCTGAAAAAAATAAAAGTTTAGTCAAGTTAGACTAACGGAGTTGGTTGAGTGTACTCCTTCAACTCCATTTTAATGATGTTAAGTGGATAATATATTTTTGATGATTAGTTCTTTAACAGTGAATGCCTTAAATTAGTGTTTCAAGGTATGAAAGACTTAACTTGAATTGGTCTATACTATATAACTGGAAGGTCCAGAGGTAGATCTAGCTTTAGGTCTACCTGGACATAAAGGTCCCAAACATGTCCCTAGTATATAATATTGCTCTATCTCTTAATTTTGCTTGAAACAGTTTTTTTTCCTCCTCTTTGTTTCAAGATGGTTACTAGAAGCTTGTTACGTCTATACACTTAGAGATTTAAATCCCAAGAAAATCCCTAATGTTTGTCCTATGGCTAGCCTGTAACTAATCACCACAGCTTGGAGAATGAGACATACTGCGCGGCTTTTTTCAGAGACACATGTTCCATCATTAGGGTTTAGACTCTGGTGAACCCACAGGGACTGAAATTGAGTCGTGATGTGAGAAGATATACTAGCAGCTTACATAACATTATTTATTATGGTTTGACTTATGTGAGTTATAAAGATGAATTCAAAAGAAGCTCCACCTTTAAATATTGCATAATATACAAAGTGGTAAACTTCATCAGTGAACTCCGGGAGTTGGTGATGGACAGGGAGGCCTGGCGTGCTGTGATTCATGGGGTCGCGGAGAGTCGGACATGACTGAGCGACTGAACTGAACTGAACTGAAACTTCATCAGAGAGATTAAGAAGATATGCTTGGAGACTTGGAAAAGCAGTGTTTACAGGAAAATGGGTTCAAGATTCAAGGAAATAATACTTCAAAGCCCTTGAATGGATTTTTATGTTCAAGGATAAATAATGAAGATGGGAAATGTAGAAAACAGCTTGGGCTCAATCATAGAGTAAATGCAATACTCCATATAGAAGTGTAAGGCAAGGGATTCTAGGCAGAAGCAACAGCATAAAACACACACACACACAAGATGACTGGACAGTGAACTTTCAGAAAACCATGGAATCATAACTGTTACTAAAGAATGCAAAATGAAGGTGGAGTAGTGAGAGGGAAGTTTGGAAAGGTCACTTAAGACTAAACTGTATAGATCTTGGTAGATATATATAGTTTGGATAACGGGAACTTAACCTATCTGTAGGCAGGGAGAAATCACTGTAGCTCTTCAGGAGGGCTGCCAGTAAAACTCATCCAAAGGTGGAATATAAGTTAGGAAAGAAACAAGAAGTCAGGAAAGAGTTCATTAGGGCCTGAGAAGATTATCCTTAGTACTTTTTTCATGGCTACTCATACATGTGAGATAGAGTAAGCCAAGACTATTAGAGATTGAAGAAGTAGAGTTAGAACCACTGCCATCTGGGTATTAGGACAGATCTGAGTTTAATTAGTTTGGGAGCAGCCTGGTTCTGTGGCTGTTTTGGGGAATGATACTCTTTGAATTGTTTGGATCAAAATTCATGGTTCTTAGCACTGGCACCTTCAGAGAAGGCAATGGCAACCCATTCCAGTACTCTCGCCTGGAAAATCCCATGGAAGGAAGGGTCCATGGGGTTGCTGCGGTCCATGGGGAAGGCTGCGGTCCATGGGGTCGATAAGGGTTGGACACGACTGAGCGACTTCACTTTTACTTTTCACTTTCATGCATTGGAGAAGGAAATGGCAACTTACTCCAGTGTTCTTGCCTGGAGAATCCCAGGGACGGGGGAGCCTGGTGGGCTGCTGTCTATGAGGTCGCACAGAGTCGGACACGACTGAAATGACTTAGCAGCAGCATAAGCAGCACTGGCACCTTAGAATGAAGAAGAAATAATCTCAGATGAGCTTTTGAAAAAATAATTAGTCTGAAGAGAGGCCTCAGGTAAGTGTATTTAGTCTGAAGAGAGGCCTCAGGTAAGTGTATTCTTAAGATGAGCTCCCCAGGTAAACTTAATGTGCAGCTAGGGTTGAGAATCACTGATCCTAGTGGGAAGAATATTTAACTGATTGCTCAGTGAGTTCAGTTCTAGTCTGAGCTCTGTCTAAATTTGCTATAAACATGCATGAGAATTCTAACATGCTTCTCCATTGACCAAAGTAATACGTACCGACATGCCATATGATGTTGCTGAAGGATAAAACACAGATTTTGAAATAAGATCTATTAGAGTTGAATCCAAGTTCCTGTGCTTACTAGTCCTGTGGGCTTGGATAGATATACTAAGTCTTTTTGAGTCTCACAGAAAAATTTAGGGACTTGCTCAAAGTAAATACAACAAATGCAAAGTGGACTGTAACTTGAGCTCAGGTCTGCCAAAATACCTCTACACTCAAACTTTCTTCAGAGAAGGAGAAAGTCAGTGTGGATTCTATTTTAAAAAATTATTTCCCATTGTGATTTATTACAGAGTTGAATATATTTCCCATGTTATACAGTAGAAACTTGTTGCTTGTCTATTTTGTATAAGGTAGTGTGTATGTGCTAATTTCAAATCTTTAATTTACCCCTCCCCCACCTCCTTTCCTCTTTGGTAACCAAAAGTTTTCTATTTCTATAAGTCTGTTTCTGTTTTGTAAGTAAATTCATTTGTATCATATTTTAGATTCCACATATAGGTTATATGATACTTGTCATTCTCTAACTTGCTTCACTAAGTATAATAATTTCTGTGTCCATCCATGTAGCTGCAAATGTCATTATTTCAATCTTTTTATGGTTGAGGACATGAGTTTGAGTGAACTCCGGGAGTTGGTGATGGACAGGGAGACCTGACGTGCTGTGATTCATGGGGTCGCAAAGAGTCGGACTCGACTGAGTGACTGAACTGAACTGAACTGAACTGAATACTCCATTGTGTGTGTGTGTGTGTGTGAGACTCACATTTTTATCCATCCGTCTGTCAATGACATTTAGGTTGTTTTTATGTCTTGAATATTGTAAACAATGCTGCTATGAGCATTGGGGGTGCATGTACTCTTGCAAATTAGAGCTTTCTCTGAATATATATCTAGGCTATACGTGAGATTGATGAATTAAACGGCAACTCTATTTTTAGTTATTTAAGAAACTTCTATACTGTTTTCCATAGTGGCTGCACCCATTTACATTTCCTAAAGGTGGATTCTAATGGCCAGAACACATGTCATTTATTTTACATTTGTGTCTGTTTGCTCATTTGTACTGTGGTGAAGTTTTTTTTTTTTAACATGGCTTCTTGCAGATTTACAACAGCAGAAATAAGCAAGTATTGACTGCTTGGTATATTCAATACTATTAAAAGTGTGAAGCATGTATGCTGCTGCTGCTGCTAAGTTGCTTCAGTCGTGTCCGACTCTGTGCGACCCCATAGACGACAGCTGACCAGGCTCCGCTGTCCCTGGGATTCTCCAGGAAAGAACACTGTAGTGGGTTGCCATTTCCTACTCCAATAAACTTAAATAATTCTTAAACAACTTATAAACTTGGAGTTATTGTCTCTAAATGTAGAAAACAGCAGTCAAGTAAGTTGCTCAATATTACACAACTGTAAGTGCAAGTTTTCAAGCCAGATGATCTGTCTCTAGAACCGTCACTTTTAACCACTACAGTATAGTTTTAAAGCTTCTGCTGCCACTTATATGCTGGATCAGCTGAAGTCCATTTGAACTGGGAAACAGCATTAAGAGAACATGCTTTTGAACTGAAATGCTACTGTAGGCAACGAATGCCTCATAAAGTGTCCCAACACTTGCAGGCTCCTGACATGACAAGATTTCAGATCAATTTACAAAGTCACCTACTTTCTTTTCCTGGAAGGCCACCTCTAACTTTAAAGGGTCATGGAATAAGAGTCTAAACCAATATTAACATGAGGCGTAAAGAACAATAAATCTGCCTCCCATGCACACATAGCTCAGAAAAAAGCTAGTATGCAATGACAATCTCATAAAAACATTATTAGAAGATAAAACAACACAATGAAGTCTAGTGGGATTAATGGATGGGCAGTAAATCTGACAGATCTTGAGTGAGTTGAATTTGGATTCAATGTAATTTAGTATTTCCCTGAATAGAACCAGAGGCCCTCTGATAAATTACACTGATGTCGAATGAAGTTGATTCTCCTCCTGTCTGTAAAAGGGACATTCAGAACATGCTATAGGGAAATTTTTGTTGCTTTTTTCTTAGGATAGAGAGAAAGCAAACAGAATGTGACAAGAATAGAAAGAATTCCTTGCTCCATCTTTTGGCTGAATGACCCCAGTTTGTCCATGAATATGATGATTTTGTGGTTTTATGAAGAATTAGTTTCACTGGTGTTCTTTTAGGGTTAGAGACAGAGCACCTTAAAGACCTATTCATTTTTTTTCCTCTCTACTCTATCAGTTAAAGACACCTGGGTCAATAAATGGAATGGGAAATATGAGATGGGTGTTGTACCAGACATCACAGATTTAAAACAGGGAATTCAACTCTATTACTATTCTTCTAAGAACAAAATATTGTTAATTAGCAAAATCCACAAGATCAAAATATTACTTTCTTAACAAGAATAGGTTTGAAAATGTGTCATTCATTATGCTTGCTATACTTTTGGACATTCAAAAACAGATATTAAGATGCCATAACGACAGCTAAACAATATGTATATTCCCAGATTCTCAATATCTAGTGACACACACACACAAACTTTGAAGAGACATTAAAATGATAAATTTTTCCCCTATTCCAATGGTTATTTATATTATATGTACAAGCACTAACATGAATTATATACCATCCCATTTAGAAGACAGGTACAAACACAGTAAATTAATTATTTTTCTTTCCAAGAAAAGAAGAAAAATATTGATGCATAATTACTTATAATTATAAGCACTTCAAACCCAAGATACATGTCCTATACATCTTTAAGGCCAATTGTACTTCTGTATAACAGTTTCTGAGTAAATATTTTCGAATTTTGTTAAGTGGAGTAGTTCATACGGAATTAAATCTACAATTAAATGTTTGTTTAAATACTCATGATGAGTAACTAAGCGAAAGAAAACTCATACTTTAATCACTGTTAAGAATAAAACATTGTAGGTGATATGAACATACGTGTAACACATTGGGTGATACAAAATGTAAATCAATAAGAGAACATTTTATATTCTTCCTCTGACTCTTTCCTGCTATCAGTGCTAGACAAGTGTGTCTCTACTGAGCAGACTTTATAGCATTTCTACTCTAATTAGACTCTATCAATTTCCTTCCACAGTGAAATGACCTTGAAACATAGAAAGCCCTTTTATCGCTAGTTTAAAAAATGCTTTCTTGTGAGATTTCAAGTTTTTCATTTCTCAGACCTAACATCTTTTCAGCAAGGGCATTCTTAAGAATGCTCTTTGGAATGCATATGCCATAAATAAAAATGTCTAACCTTCACCTGTTAAAAATTATAATTTCTGAGAAAAAAATGTTATGTTTTTGATTTGAACACTAGAAATTTTTGAGAAAGAGCCAGAAGGCAGTTATTATTTTGTCTTCTCTGATTGTATGAATTTGAATTCCCTTGAAAGTGATAAGTGCAAATAGGATTCAGACGTATTATAAAATGCCATTTTGAAATGATCTTTGCATTTAAATCCATGAGATAGTATGACTTGGTGAACCTAAAGACTAGGGTGAACTAATTACAGATTCTGTGTCAGTTCAGTTCAGTGTCTCAGTCCTGTCTGATTCTTTGTGATCCCATGGATTGCAGCATGCAAAGCTTCCCTGTCCACCACCAACTCCCGGAGTTTACTCAAACTCACGTCCATGGAGTCGGTGATGCCATCCAACAATCTCATCCTCTGTCGTCCCCTTCTCCTGCCGTCAATCTTTCCCAGCATCAGGGTCTTTTCCAATGAGTCAGTTCTTCGTATCAGGTGGCCAAAATATTGGAGTTTCAGCTTCAGCATCAGTCCTTCTAATAAATATTCATGACTGGTTTTCTTTAGGATGGACTGGTTGGATCTCCTTGCGGTTCAAGAGACTCTCAAGTCTTCTCCAATACCACAGTTCAAAAGCATCAATTCTTCGGCACTCAGCTTTCTTATAGTTGAAATCTCACTTCCATACATGTCTACTGGAAAAAACAGCATTGACTAGATGGGCCATTGTTGGCAAAGTAATGTCCCTGTTTTTTAATATGCTGTTTAGGTTGATCATAACTTTCCTTCCAAGGAGCAAGCATCTTTTAATTTCATGGCTGCAATCACCATCTGCAGTGATTTTGGAGCCCAAAAAATAAAGTCTCTCACTGTTTCCATTGTTCCCCCATCTGTTTGCCATGAAGTAATGGGACCGAATGCCATGATCTTAGTTTTCTGAATGTTGAGCTTTAAGCCAACCTTTTCACTCTACTCTTCCACTTTCATCAAGAGGCTCTTTAGTCTTCTTCGTTTTCTGCCATAAGGGTGGTATCATCTGCATATCTGAGGTTACTGATATTTCTCCCAGCAATCTTGATTCCAGCTTGTGCTTCATCCAGCCCAGCATTTCTCATGATGTACTCTCCACTTAAGTTAAATAAGCAGGGTGACAATATACAGCCTTGATGTACTCCTTTCCCTATTTGGAACTAGTCTGTTGTTCCATGCCCAGGTCTAACTATTGCTTCTTAACCTGCATACAGATTTCTCTGGAGGCAGGTCAGGTGGTGTGGTATTCCCATCTCTTGAAGAATTTTCCATAGTTTGTTGTGATCCACACAGTCAAAGGCATTGGCATAGTCAATAAAACAGAAGTAGATGTTTTTTCTGGAACTCTCTTGCTTTTTCAATGACCCGTCAGATGTTGGCAATTTGATCTCTGGTTTCTCTGCCTTATCTAAATCCAGCTTGAACATCTGGAAGTTCATGGTTCACATACTGTTGAAGGCTGCCTTGAAGAATTTTGAGCATTACTTTGCCAGTGTATGAGATGAGTGCAATTGTCTGGTAGTTTGAGCATTCTTTGGCATTGCCTTCTTTGGGATTGTAATGAAAGCAGATTCCTTTTCCACTGTGACCACTGCTGAGTTTTCCAAATTTGCTGGCATATTGAGTGCAATACTTTAACAACATCATCTTTTAGGATTTGAAATAGTTCAACTGGAATTTCATCACCTCCACTAGCTTTATTCGTAGTGATGCTTCATAAGGTCCACTTGACTTCACATTCCAGGATATCCGGCTCTAGGTGAGTGATCATACCATCGTGATTATCTGGGTCATGAAGATCTTTGTTATATAGTTCTTCTGTGTATTCTTGCCACCTCTTCTTAATATTTTCTGCTTCTGTTAGGTTCATACAATTTCTGTCCTTTATTGTGCCCATCTTTGCATGAAATGTTCCCTTGGTATCCTAGATTCTTTGTAAGTGATTTCAATTCAAGGAAGAATACATTTATTTATTCAGAAATATAGCATTTCATTTTGTTTCTAGAGTCGTAACTTTAAAACTCTACATGGTTATAAATGCCAAAAGTTCTCTTGTCTTCAAAATAAATCCAGAATCTACTTTTTCTTTATGAAAAATATAAATTTTTGTTCCTTTTTAACACAAAAGAAAGAAGGGGAGTCAAAATGCATTGGGCTTATTCATACAAAATATAAAGTTGTTTTCCGTTGAGCTGCTAAACTAAATTATGGCTGGTTGAAAAGCACACTTGGCTTTGGTTTTATATGATAATAGATACACATAAGAAATAATTTTTTTTTTTTTAAAAGATCAAGGACATCGTGTTCCCTAGCTCTCAAGAAAGGACAGTGAAATAGACAAGAATCCATAGGTCCTCTTTTGATTTGCTGGAGAAAATAAATGAGAAAGAATTCTAGTGCTGCTATTTCTAGGGCTGAATTTAGGAGACAATGCTTGAGAACAGAGACTGCTGTCTGCTCTTGGTCAA
This sequence comes from Moschus berezovskii, assembly GCF_049115385.1. NCBI lineage: Eukaryota > Metazoa > Chordata > Mammalia > Artiodactyla > Moschidae > Moschus > Moschus berezovskii. Next base: position 36,212,836 of record NC_142483.1, on the reverse strand, counting down.
TGGATTCATGAAAGTAAGAAGAATTCTGAAATAATTCTTGCCAGAAGAATATAGAAAACCTTTCTGTGCTTAAGAGTGGGAAGGGAAGAAGACCCACCAAATCCCAAATTTGGTGGTCTCTAGAAGGTAGAGTTGGACATGACTGAAGCGACTTAGCAGCAGCAACAGCAGAAAGTATAGCAGTAATATCTCAGTGACTTCATTGATTCCATCAAAGTTAGATGAGGGGCAGAATCCAGGTATAGCCCTGGTGGAACTTGAGCCAAGGTCAGGGAGAAAGTGCTGTCATTGATGCTAAAAGGAGACATAGTTACTCCTTCAGGACGTCCTCTATAGTGGATGGAGCCAGGGGAAACTGAACACTGCCTTCAAACACACACACACACGTGCACACAATGCACCCCACACATACATATACACAGCCCAGAGCTGCAGAGTCTACAATTTTAGATGAAAGCAGATCAAAGTATAAAAAAGACTCCTTATCACTGATTTGAGTTTCCATGTTAACTGGCAATTCCTCAGCAAAGGATGTTCAATGCTCTTAAATACTATTGGGTGGGCTAAAAAGTTCATTTGAGTTTTTCCCATAACATGTAATGTACAAACACAAATGAAATTTTTGGTCAACCCAATATTTCTAGTCTAAGAAGTTATGCATATCTTTTACTCTCTTCTTAGGATAGACAAATATGAGAATTACAAAGAATTTTTGAAGTAATTTAACTTGGTTTTTTCCTAGATATATATTTTGAAAAAAGTTTTGGGTTATGAGGCAAGCCACTCCAGTACTCTTGCCTAGAAAATCCCATGGATGGAGGAGTCTGCTAGGCTGCAGTCCATGGGGTTGCTAAGGGTCGGACACGACTAAGCAACTTCACTTTCACTTTCACACATTGGAGAAGGAAATGGCAACCCACTCCAGTGTTCTTGCCTGGAGAATCCCAGGGATGGGGGAGCCTAGTGGGCTTCCGTCTATGGGGTCACACAGAGTCGGACACGACTGAAGTGACTTAGCAGTAACAGCAGCAACTGTTCCAGAAACAAAATAGCTATGTCTGTGTGGTCAAATTTCATTAATCTATAAGATAAACACAATTAAAACAGATTTTAAAAATCAGCTTATTTATTTTTATTTTTGCTAACATTCTATATGATTTGGGATCCTCCAAGGCAGTATTTATGAAACTGTAACGTACATAGGAATCACTTCAGGATTTTATTAAAGAGAACATTTTAATTCCATAGAATGGGGTTGGGCCTGATATCTCTGCATTTCCTTTCTAACAGGTAACTAGGTTATGCCCATCCAACATCTGGGAGGTATATTCTGAGCACCAAATTCAGAGGGGTATGAAAGAAATGCTTGTCTACTAATTGTCATTTCCCAAATTAATTTGACCACAAAACTACTTATTAATATCTTGGTGAACACTAATGTTCCCTAGTGTACAATCTGGAAAATATCCATAAATCTACTTTCCTGGTTTAAACAGGCTGCTAGTATATCTCTTTTACACAATTTACGTGCAATTTTAAGTTTTGGTGTAATTATAGGGGCTTCCCTGGGAGTTCAGCTGGTAAAGAAGCTGCCTGCAATGCAGGAGACTCTGATTCGATTCCTGGGTTGGGAAGTTCTCCTGGAGAAGGGATAGGCTACCCACTCCAGTGTTCTTGGGCTTCTCTGGTGGCTCAGATGGTAAAGAATTTGCCTGGAATGTGGGTAGACCTGTGTTCAACTCCTGGGTTGATTTCCTGGAGGAGGGCTTGGCAACTCACTCCAGTATTCCTGCCTGGAGAATCCTCCTGGATAGAGGAGCCTGGTGCGCTATAGTCCATGTGGTCACAAAGAGTATTGTGAATGCATTTTAATTCCAAATTAGCAGAATCTGAATGAATGAGGTGTTCTGTGTAATTAAATAAAGACTTAATGAGAAACATTAACATTAATGAGAAAGTGTGTAAAGTTCAAGTGAGAATTTTATATTTTATTTTTTATAATGAGTGTTTTTATTTCATATCAACCAGGAAAGAGTTAAGCCCTGTGGAGGGCATATTCTTTTCTCCGATGGAAAATAAATAACTAGTATTCCTCAGGGCAGAAACTAAACTCTAACAAGGAGAAAGAAAGGACAGGCTCCTACTTCCTCATCTATATAGGCATTCTGATTTATCCCTGGGGACTTTGCTTCATCTGGGCAACTTTAATTGGCCTCACTTGAAAATTCTTTTCTCCTCACATGTAAGGGAAGTCAGATCTTATTAAAAAAAAAAAAGAGAGAGAGAAAGAAAAAAATTTAAAGGAAAAAAATTTTTTTTTAAAGAAGAGAGAAAAAGAGGAGAGAAGAGAGAATGAGAGAGAAAGACGAAATATGATTGTCCTTTTCCTTGGGGAATGTGTATTGCTTCCTGATTCTCCAGGATTACAGAAAGATCCAAGGATTAGCCCAAACTCTTTCAGAAAGACTCACATGTGATTTTAAAATGGAAGTGGGATGGTGGAGAATTTTATATCATTGATCTTTTTAAAGGACGGGTACTCTTTTTGCATTTTATGGTTTTAGCATCTACACTAAAGATAGTTTTCAAATAATTCCTCTTCTACTTACTTTCTACTTACCTACTCTTTGACTTTCAAAAAGAATTCCTCTTCTACTGATAGTAGGGCATATGGGTTTGATCCTTGTTCCTGTTTATGAGCTACGATTCCATATGCCTCATGGCCAAAAATCATAAAATAGAAGCAATAGTGTAACGAATTCAATAAAGACTTAAAAAAAAATGGTCCACATAAAAAAAGAATCTTAAATAAATGACAGTGTTAGACACTCTGCTAACTAAGCACTTTACATGCATTATTAACTTTAATCCTTCAAAAGAAGCCTATAAGATAAATATTTATTATTATCTCCATTTTAGAGATTACAAACAGAGGCTGGAAAAAAAATTAAAGAATCCATCTAAGTCTACATATTAGTGTGACCTGGGGTAGGAACCCTGGTCTTGTCTCTCAATGCTGCACACCATCCCTCTATAGTTAATGGGGGCCATTAATTTCAAAAAACAATCTAGAGGATCACAAATGATAATCACGTTAATCTCTCTGGCTATGTGTGTGTGTGCTCAGTTGTGTCCGACTCTTTGAGACCTCATGGACTGTAGCCCCCCAGGCTCCTTTATCCATGGAATTTTTCAGGCAAGAATACTGGAATGGTTGCCATTTCTTCCTCCAGGGAATCTTCCCAACCCAGGAAATGAACCTGAGTCTCCTGTGTCTCTTGGATTGGCAGGTGGATTCCTTACCACTCTGCCACCTGATCTCTGCCTCTGATCTTCCTGGTGCTTCTCTAATTAAACAAAATACTTCTGTCTTCACGTTGCAGCTATTACAGCCATGCATGTAGATCGTGAATACTACTGAAATCTCAATTTTTCCTGAAATTCAGTGTGTCTTATGAAAAGCCTTAGAATATGATTACAAAATTTGTCAATGCTCGGAGATTCCAGATGAAATATTGTCTGCTCAAATAACATTTCAATAATGTAATGGTTCCACATATATGCATTAATATATAATATTTGTTTTTCACTTTCTGATTTATTCATCTGTATGATGGTCTCTAGGTCCATCCGTGTCTCTGCAAATGGTACAATGTGAAATCTAGAAAAATGATACAGATACACCTGTTTGCAAAGTAGAAACAGAGACACAGATACAGAGAACAAATGTATGGTAGAAGGGGAGGTGGGATGAATTGGGAGATTGGGATTGACATATACACACTACTATGTATAAAATAGATAACCAGTGAGAACCTCTGTTTAGTACAGGGACCTCTACTCAGTGTTCTGTGATGACCCAAATGGAAGGAAATCCAAAAAAAGAGGGCACGTATGTGTACATGTAAATGACTCAGTTTGCTGTACAGCAGAAACTAATACAACATTGCAAAGTTCAGTTCAGCAGCTCAGTCATGTCTGACTCTTTGTTACCCCATGGACTGCAGCTTGTCAGGCCTCCCTGTCCATCACCAACTCCTGGAGTTTACCCAAACTCATGTCCATTGAGTTGGTGATGCCACCCAACCATATCATCCTCTGTCGTTTCCTTTTTTTCCCACCTTCAATCTTTCCCAGCATCAGGGTCTTTTCAAATGAGTCAGTTCTTCGCATCAGGTGGCCAAAGTATTGGTATATCCCAATAAAATTTTTTAAAAGTAAGGTTACTGAGTTTATTTTCTTGGGCTCCAAAATCACTGCAGATAGCAATTGCAGCCACAAAATTAAAAGATGCTTGCTCCTGGGAAGAAAAGCTATGACAAACCTCAGTTCAGTTCAGTTCAGTAGCTCAGTCATGTCCAACTCTTTGCGACCCCATGAATCACAGCACGCCAGGCCTCCCTGTCCATAACCAAATCCCGGAGTTCACTCAAACTCATGTCCATCAAGTCGGTGATGCCACCCAGCCATCTCATTCTCTGTCGTCCCCTTCTCCTCCCACCCCTAGTCCTTCCCAGCATCAGACTCTTTTCCAGTGAGTCAGCTCATCGCATGAGGTGGCCAAAGTATTGGAGCTTCAGCTTTAGCATCAGTCCTTCCAATGAACACCCAGGATTGATCTCCTTTAGAATGGACTGGTTGGATCTCCTTGCAGTCCAAGGGACTCTCAAGAGTCGTCTCCAGCACCACAGTTCAAAAGCATCCATTCTTCGGCACTCAGCTTTCTTCACAGTCCAACTCTCACATCCATACATGACCACTGGAAAAACCATAGCCTTGACTAGATGGACCTTTGTTGGCAAAGTAATGTCTCTGCTTTTTAATATACTATCTAGGTTGGTCATAACTTTCCTTTCAAGGAGTAAATGTCTTTTAATTTCATGGCTGCAATCAGCATCCGCAGTGATTTTAAAGCCCCAAAAAATAAAGTCTGACACTGTTTCCACTGTTACCCCATCTATTTCCCATGAAGTGATGGGACCAGATGCCATGATCTTTGTTTTCTGAATGTTGAACTTCAAGCCAACCTTTTCACTCTCCTCTTTCACTTTCATCAAGAGGCTTTTGAGTTCCTCTTCACTTTCTGCCATAAGAGTGGTGTCATCTGCATATCTGAGGTTATTGATATTTCTCCCAGCAATCTTGATTCCAGCTTGTGCTGCTTCCAGCCCAGCGTTCCTCATGATGTACTCTGCATCTAAGTTAAATAAGCAGGGTGACAATATACAACCTTGACGTACTCCTTTTCCTATTTGGAACTAGTCTGTTCCATGTCCAGTTCTGACTGTTGCTTCCTGACCTGCATACAGGTTTCTCAAGAGGCAGGTCAGGTGGTCTGGGATTCCCATCTCTTTCAGAATGTTCCACAGTTTATTGTGATCCACACAGTTAAAGGCTTTGGCATAGTCAATGAAGCAGAAATAAATGTTTTTCTGGAACTGTCTTGCATCTCCATGATCCAGCGGATGTTGGCAATTTGATCTCTGGTTCCTCTGCCTTTTGTAAAACCTGCTTGAACATCTGGAAGTTCACGGTTCACATATTGCTGAAGCCTGGCTTGGAGAATTTTGAGCATGACTTTACTAACGTGAGATGAGTGCAATTGTGCGGTAGTTTGAGCATTCTTTGGCATTCCCTTTCTTTGGGACTGGGATGAAGACTGACCTTTTCCAGTCCTGTGGCCACTGCTGAGTTTTCCAAATTTGCTGGCATATTGAGTGCAGCACTTTCACAGCATGACAAACCTAGACAGCATATTAAGAAGCAGAGATATCACTTTGCTGATAAAGCTATGGTTTTTCCAGTAGTCATGTATGGATGTGAGAGTTGGATGATAAAGAAGGCTGAATGTCAAAGAATTGATGTTTTTGAGCTGTGGTGATGGAGAAGACTCTTGAGAATCCCTTGGACTGCAAGGAGATCAAACCAGTCAATCCTAGAGAAAATCAGTCCTAAATATTCATTGGAAGGACTGATGCTAAAGCTCCAATATTTTGGCCTCCTGATGTGAGAGCTGACTCATTGGAAAAGACACTGATTCTGGGCAAGATTGAAGGCAGGAGGAGAAGGGACGACAGAGGATGAAGTGGTTGGATTGTATCATTGACTCAGTGGACATGAGTTTGAGCAAGCTCTGGGAGATGGTGAAGGACAGGGAAGCCTGGTGTGCTGCCGTCCACAGGGCTGCAGAGTCGGACACGACTGAGTGACTGAACAACAATTGAGTTTATATGATCTCAGTTTACATCACTGATGATTTTATTGTCTTCCTTCTCCCCAACCCTATATATTAAATTCTTTCTTTAGATCTTGCTGAAAAATAGGGTTTAAAATATAAGCATTGCACAATGTCAAAGGGGTTTTTATTGAAGTATAGTTGATTTACATTACTGTGTTACTTTCAGAAGTAGAGGAAAGTAGTTCAGTTACATATATGTATATTTTTCAGATTATTTTCCTTTATTGCTTATTTAGCTTATTACAAGATATTGAGTATATTTTCCTGTGCTATACAGTAAATCCTTGTTGCTTATCTATTTTATGTGTAGTAGTTGGTATCTGTTAATTCCATTCTCCTAACTTATCCCTACCCCTTGCTTTTGCCTTTTGGTAACCATATGTTTGTGTTTTCATGCCTATAAGTTTGTTTCTGTTTTGTATATAGATTTGTTTGTATTAGGTTTTAGATTCCACATATAATTGATATAATATTTGTCATTCTTTCTCCGACTTAACTTCACTTAGTATGATACACTCTAGGTCCATCCATATTGTTGCAAATGGCAATATATCATACTTTTCATGGCTGAGTAATATTCCAGTTTGTGTGTGTGTGACATTTCCTTAAACTGATCATCTGTTGATGAGCACTTGGGTTGTTTCCATGTCTTGGCTATTGTAAATAGCGCTGCTATAAAATTTGGGGTGCATATATCTTTTAGAATTAGAGTTTTTATCTCAAAGCAACTTCTTTACGGTAATGACAATTAGAAAGGAATTCTAGATCGATGTGAACCAATAAAAGTGCATTTGCAATGCTAATTGTTCACCCTGAAAGTGGACTAAAGAAAAATCTTATTATTAATCTTGAAATGTTAGCAATTTTGAAACACCTTGAAAATTCCATTTTGTGAAATTTCTGTGATAAGAAAATCGTACTATTTTGTGAAAGTGTTAATGATGTTCATGACCTCTTTTAAAACTCTGAGCACTTTTAACCTTTGGCTGTCCACCCTAGTGTCCTCCAATGCCCTGTGTACATTTCAGAGTATACTTTTTCCAGTCAATTTGGTCTTCAGTGTGATTAACTGACTTTTGTTTTAAAAACTACACCAAATCCCTGCCATCCGTCTATTAAAAGACTTAAAAGCAGAGAGAGAGTCCAGAAGTGAGCACATTCAGCCAGTGATAGCTTCTCCTGCTGTTTAACTACTGTTAACATTACCTCAGCTCCAGGGCCGCATGGCAGCTGATTGCCTGATTTTAATTTACACACCTGTTTATTCACCAGCTCCACGGTGATGCAGAAGGGAAGACAGGTATGATGACTAGAAATGTGCCAGCAGTACATTTTCTCTTTTGGCTTACTCTCCTGCTTCTCTTTCCTGCTGTTAGCTACTTTCATTGTCAACCTGGATCTCAGGCCGTCCCGCTTAGCAGGCATTCACTTAACATTTGGCCCTTTGCTTGATTCGGGGTTGGCCGGGTAGGCTCAATTGTGGGAAACTATGGCCAAGACATGAATCAAAGTTGATTTTCAGCTACTTAAAACAAAAACCTTAATCATGCTACCTGTTGAAATTTTCTGACCTTGAAAATAGGAATTCTCCACCACTACATGGATAGCCTATTAAAAAGGAGAGATGTGACTTTTCCAACAAAGGTCCATCTAGTCAAGGCTATGGTTTTTCCAGTGGTCATATATGGATGTGAGAGTTGGACTATAAAGAAAGTTGAGGGCCAAAAAATTGATGCTTTTGAACTGTGGTGTTGGAGAAGACTCTTGAGAGTCCCTTGGACTGCAAGGAGGTCCAACCAGTCCATCCTAAAGAAGATCAGTTCTGAGTGTTTATTGGAAGGACTGATGTTGAAGCTGAAACTCCAATACTTTGGTCACCTAATGTGAAGAGCTGACTCATTTGAAAAGACCCTGATGCTGGGAAAGATTGAAGGCAGGAGAAGAAGGGGATGACAGAGGATAAGATGGTTGATGGCATCACCAACTCAATGGACATGAGTTTGGGTAAACTCTGGGAGTTGTTGATAGATAGGGAGGCCTGGTGTGCTACAGTCCATGGGGTCACAAAGAGTCGGACACGACTGAGCGACTGAATTGACTGACCACTACGTTATACACCTTGGGCCACAGGGTTCTGCTAAGTGCCCCAGACTTTTTTCTGGGACTGAATAGAGGCTGCTGAGAGGTGAGAAAGGCAATGCGTTAATACCACAAGCAAGAGACAAACGAATAACTGAAACCCTGGCTGATTTCCTAAGGATAAAAGAGAAATGAGGTTTCTGGGAGTGTGAAAGTGGGCACACAGGTCCACCTAAGCTACATTTCCCACAGTCTCAGAACACAGGTTAGCCAGAGACCCACGACAAACATTCACGACACGTACAGTTTTATAGGGCCCTCACTCAGAAAGGTCCTGCACTTGGTTTAATGTCCTGCTAGATTCACCTTAAAATTCTTATTAATTTTTAAAATTTTATTATTGGTGTATAGTTGGTTTACAATGTTGTGTTAGTTCCTTGAATCAACTACAAATGTATGTGTATCTGCTTCCTTTCAAGCATCCCTCCCACCCACTCCCTTCACCCAGCCCTCTAGGTCATCACAAAGCACTGAGCTGAGCTTGTGCTATGCAGCAGCTTCCCACTAGCTATCTATTATTTTTGAACAAGCAGTTTTGCTTTTTCAATCAGCCCTTGGCTCCACAAATTATATCGCTAAATACAAAGCATGCTAAAGTATCTCCAGAATGATTTAAGAAATCAGTGCTAGTTCACTCAGGTTTCCACATTGTTAGACCTTATGTAGTGGAGGGAACAGATGGCACCTGGAGGTGAAAAGACAATAAAAGCAGAAACAAATACTTCCTTGCTAGCACTGACTTATGGAACTTTATGCTTACATTGAAGTCCTGTGAGTTGAATGGTGATATTATCTAGTGCAACACCACAAGTGCGTCAACCTTGAAGTTATATCAGTAGAGATTTAGAAACTGAATAATGTTGAGCAGTGTATTGTCCACTGAGAGGGGTCATGCCCTGCCATGCTCTCCTAATTTTTAAAATATGCCCAGACTCCATCAGGTCCTCTCAGACTCTCCCAGGATCCTCTCTCCAATGATCTAATGCTCCTACAGTAATTTCAGAATTTCCAGATCCCATTTTCTTCCTCACAGATTCCCTCAGGTTCCCCAAGACACATTCAAAACCCCAGTCCTTTAGTCCTTCCTCAGAGGACCTCAGCTTCCCACAGGTTATGCTAAGATTCCTAAAGATCTGAAAAATTCCCTCAGTCTTCTGTGTACCCCTACGCCCCTCTAGTCCCTCAGCATCTCCTGCCCCAAGGCACTCTCTTCCTGGACAACCCTTGGGAAGATTCACCCCAGGTGAGGAACCCTAGGTCGGCAACAAAATCCTCTAGCATGTCAAGAGGAATTACTGCTGGAGGCCTCCTGCTGCCTCCAGAAAATGCTGAGGGAGAAGCTGTCACTATTCCTTAGTGCCTCTTTGGTCCTGGGCTGTGGAAAGGAAGAGGTTAAGCAGGTGCTGAGTATCTGTGTGTTCTCAGAGGCTCTGTGGGCTCAGTGTTGGGGTGTGTGTTTTTTCTGAATCTCTGAAAAATTCATTTCCATCAAAGAGTTGGAGTCAGAAGGAACTTTGGTTAGAAAATCTTTTTAGATTTTTGAGATTTCCTCCCAACATTTTGTCAATTAGGGATATGTTAATGTGTCAAAAGTAAACATTTAAAAGGCAATTTATCTTTCGTGACTCAATTTTGTCATTTCTTCATTCATAAGCATCTACTTAGAATCTCAAAGCCCAGAATTTTGGGGCCCTTCTTCACCTCTGAGTGACGCCACCAAATTCCAGGGTTTAATTATCTCCGATTCCTCAAAAGGGCCAGTTTCTATAGATCTACTCACTTTTTCATTATTCCTTTCAGCAGAGATGTTCTGAGAGCACAGAGTTAGCAGCAGTAAGAAGGACTAGCAAGGGTGCCGGCACTGTCACATGGATGGCCTGGTGGTTGAGATATACAGTAGCGGTGCACTGTGTTTTCTTTCACTGAGAAGGGGCACACACAGTTTAGTGAGAACATTTAGAAGGGAAAGTCAGCCCAAATTGGGGGCTTTTGTCTCACTAGAGAGAGATGCTGAATCTGAGGTTCAAAGCCTGGGAAGGAAGTCTCCCATGGAACTGAGTGGTATTGTTACAGGAGAGGGGAAAGACAGCAGAAGATTTAGACTCCAGAAAGAACATAGCACCTTCATAAAACACGTTATTTGTTATGCCTGGACCTTGGATATTGGCTGGTAGGTTAGAAAAAAAAAATTGGCATGGGATCTTTTATGTCAGTCTAAGGAAGTGTAGCTTTATGTAAAGGCAATGGGAAGAATACCAAGCACATTGCATTTTAAACTAGGGATAGAAAATATTCTCAACTCTTAAGGGACCAACTCTGAACTCAGAGTTATAATTGTAAAGATGATCAACTATAAAATAAAACAGTGGACTATTTTAGTCAATAATTTTCAAAGTTGTACCACATGCCTGCTGGGACAGGGGCAATGCTAAACGTTGGGGATTACACAGTGAACAACAGTTCTGTCTCCTCTCCTTGTGTTGTCGCAATGCAGGTAGCTTCTGGACCTAACAGAAATGGAAGAAAAATGAAGCCCTCTCAATGTCTTGGTGCTGATTGCCCCAGCTGGCTGTCAGTAGCCAATTTAGCTATTCTGTATTGCACAGATCAGTGGGAACCATGGGCCCCTGTGCCTTAGTTACCATAGCTCAGAATAAAGCGAAGGACAAATGACATTCCCTGCTGTCTTTTTCATTCTGAAGAAAAATTTCCAGTGCTGAAGAACAGCTAAATGCTTCCTTTTGTGTTTGTCTGATTGTGGACAGCAGTAACCAAAGCTGTGAAGTCAAGTCTTGTTTTAAGAGAAACAGGTAGGCTCACCAGTGAACTAACAAAACATTCACAATGGGAGCAGATGACATAGCACATTTTCAGCTCTAACTGAAATCTTTACATTTCACCCAATAGGAGGTCTTATCTCTTCCCTAAAGTGTTCTGTCTCTTATTTCCTTTGATTTGACTTTGGAACTCAACTTCAGTGCAAGATCCATGCTACTTTCTGAATTTTCTCAGAAGATATTTCTGGGGTTGCCAGAGAAACAGAACCAACAGATATATTGCAAACCAACAGTTCTACACTTGTATGGATTTCCACTCTTGTTGTAATATTCATAGAAATACACCAACTGTAAGAGATCTCTACTTATCTAATATTGAGAAAATAATTCTAGGCATATACAGTATAATGATACATGATATAATATCAGAGCCCTGGATTTCAAAGAAACCTTTTCAGACTTTTAAAAGAGAGAAAAATCATTACGTGAATATATAAATAGGTAGTAACTGAATCATAAATACAAAAGGGTTTCAAGATTCTGAGTTTCAAAATGCTATTTTTATTATACTTTTTGTGATTCCCCCAGAGCAGTCTGGATATGTGTCTAAACGCCTGCATTTGTGTATGTGAGAGTGTGTGTGTTCTGAGTACAACTGTTTTTCAAATTCCAAAGTACTCAGCCTTTTCATTCTAAGCAGTGAGAACAGTGGGGGAAATTGTCTGACAAATTGAAGGAGAAATTTATTTCTTCTAAAAAAAAGAGAGATTACTATCTTTATGCACAGAGTACATAAACTTGGATTTCAAAAACAAATTATCCACAATTTTCTCTGCTTGAGTTACCAGGATATTGTGACAAGGGGGAAAAATTAAATTGGATCTTACTGCTATTTATTAACATTCCAGATATTGAGGGAAGCACATTTTCATTTGAACCTTACTGCTCTATCATGATTTTCTAGGGAGTGAATTTAATGTTGCATTGATAAAGGGCTTAAGTTTTCCATTTATTAAGCTGCATTTTTCCTATACAGCAGACAAATCATTATTTCAAGGAATGATTCTTTTAATAATAAATAATACAATGATATTAATAATAATTGACTTCTATAAAGTAACTAATCATTTTAATTCTAATGTATCATCTCAGTCACCCAAAGTATTGAATTTTAGTTTCTGTAAAATAGGAGTATTCTAAAAATCTACTCTAAGAACATTTATATACATGTCATAGTCCAGAGAAGTCAATTCTTCAAAAGCCGTGTATATAAAAATACCAACTGTTTATAAGTTAGATTTTTCTCACTAAGATGTTCTATCCTTTGTTTTATTATGTCTCTTTAATAAAGACCTTTATTAAGAGACTGTTTTCATATTGTTTATGGCTTTAACAAAAATGATTTCATAACCTACAGATATAAATTATTTTATGTCTCTCTCTTTTTATATCTGCTTTTTATTCCTATACTTTTTATTTTGTATTGGAGTATAGCCAATTAGCAATGTTGTGATAGTTTCAAGTAGACAACAAAGGGACTCAGCCAGATATATACATGTATCCATTCTCTTAAACTCCCTTCCCATCCACTCTGCCATATAACAGTGAACAGAGTTCCCTGTGCTACACCATAGTATCTGCTCTTTTTTTGTCTAGTGTGGTCATTTGTCATACAGAAAGGCATGCAGATGTTAATAGTTTATTTCATTGAGTTTTGATAAGTAGATATATGTGGTTTTACCATTACTGAAATCAAGATACACAGCATTTTGATTATTCCACAAGTTTTTTGATGATCCTTATTGGTCAGTCCTGCCACCTGCTGAGTTAACCTATAACCTAGCTTCTATTACTGTAGATTGATTTAGCTTATTTTTTAAATGTTTATATCTGGAATCATAGTGTATATACTCATTTGTGTCTGGGTAATTTTTCCTCAGTATAGTATTTAAAAAATTAATCCATATTTCATGACTGGCTGAGGAATTTGTTCCTTTTATTCCTGGGTAGCATCTCATTTTCATGAATACAGAGCAATATTAATCTATTGTATTCATGGAAATTAGGGATGTTTCAAACAGGGGCTCTTATAAGTAATCTTCATCAACATTCTTGTACATATGCTTTCAATTTTCTTGAGTATTACTGAATCATAAGGTATTTTGTTTTTAACTATTTTAGAAACTGCCAAATGGTTTTCTAATTTGGTTGTATCATTTTACATTCCACCTTCCTTCCTTACCTAAGAGGATCAGTTCTCCACATCCTTGTCAGTTCTTGTATATCAAACTTTTTACTGTTAACCATTGTAGTGGATGTGAAGCAGCACCTCCTTTTAGTTTTAATTTGTTTATCTATTATAGCTAGTATTGCCAAGCATCATATGAAGTGCTCATTGACAACTCATAATCTTCTATAAAATATTTATTCACAAGTGGTTTTACCACTTTTTAAACTGGATTATTTTCTTATTATGATTGGTCTGTATCCTGGATAATAGTCCTTTGTCAGATAACTATTACAAATATTTTCCACAGTTCGGGGTTTGCTTATTTGTTCTTTTATCTGAAACATGAACAAAGATTTTTATTTGGAAAAAGTCTGATTTATCAACTCTTTCTCATTATTATAGCTTAAATAATTCTTTAAATAATCTTTGCCTATACCACAATTATAAAGATATTCTGTATTTTCCTATAGAAGATTTATGGATTTAACTTTTATATTTAGGTCTATGATAAATCTAAAATTATTTTTTCTGCATGGTGTAAAGTAAGATTCAACTTTGGCATCAACTGCTGAAAAAAATCTTTATTAATCTGTAGAATTTCAGTAACATATTAATATCAATTTACCATTTTATGTGTGTTTACTTCAGTACTCTGAATTATGTATCCTTGATTTTTTGTTTATCCTTATATGAACACTACACTCTTTAATTATTGTAGATTCAAAGTGAATAGTGAAACAGGCTATAATAAGTCCTTCAAGCTTGTACTATTTTTTCAAGTTTGCCTCTACATTCTAGCTTTGAATTTTCATGTAATTGTTATTATAAGCTCATGCATGTCTAAAGCCTTCTGGGATTTTTATTGGGCTATCTTGATATTGTAAATCAACTTGAGGAGAATCAGTATCTTAATATTGAATCTTCAAACTCATGTCCTGTAAAATATGTATTTGTTTTGTTTATCAGTAATATTTTATATATTTTCATATAATATTTTCTATATACTTGCTTTCTTGCATGTTTCACTATATTTATTGCCAGTATTTTTGTTTCTTTTTTGATGCTATTATAAGTAAATGGTATTTTGAAAATTTTATTTTCCGATTGTTTGTTGACTGTGTGTGTGTGTGTATGTGTGTGTGTGTGTATTTTATTGACTTTGTATTCTGTGCCCATGCCAAAATTACTTACTAGTTCACTTAGTTTCTTTCTAAATTCCTTTGGATTTTTAAATGTACACAATCATGTTATCTTCTTTCCATTGTTTATGGTTTTTATTTCTTTATCCTCTTTGTTATACAAACCAGGACCTCCAGCATGGTGTTGAATAGATGTTTCTGAGAAAACTTATGTATTTATTTATTTGATTCCTGATCTTCTTAGAAAAAAAATTGATTTTAAAATTGTCTATGATGTTAGATTTAGAATATTTGCAGATGAGTCACTTCAGACTCTGAATCCCTGTGGACTGTAGCCTGCCAGGCTCCTCTGTCCATGATGGAAATGGACAGGCAAACATACTGGAGTGGATTGTCATCCCCTCCTCCAAGGGCTCTTCCTGATGCAGGGATCTAACCTGCATCTCTTATGTCTCCTGCATTGGCAGGCGGGTTCTTTAACATGAGCACAACTGGGGAAGTCCATTTGCAGATGCACTATATCCTAAAGATGTTCTGTTTCTTGTTTGCCGAATATTTTTATTTAGTGTGAAGAGGTACTGAATTTCATCAGTTGCTTTTCTGCATCCATTGTAATGAGAATCTTTTCTCCTCTACCCTGTTAATAGGATGATTTCCATTGCCTGACTTTTTAATATTAATTCAATTCTGCATTCCTCAACTATAGTGTATTATCCAATGTATGTATCACAAAACTTGGCATGTTTTTATTTCAAAATATTTTTGTGTCTATGTTCATGAGTTGTATTGGATTTTTCTTTTAACATCTATATATGTTATTATAGTATGCAAAATATTTGCATATATACCTATAAATGTTAGATATTATCTATATATTAATTATATAGTAAATATAAATTTTTATATATACATTTCCTTTAATCCTTTATTATTAGGTATAATACCCTTATCAAATGAGCGGGGAAGTTTTACTCTATTGTCTGAATAAAGTTACAACTGGTATTATATCTTCTGTAAGTAGTTGATGAATTCACCAGTGGAGACATCTGAACTCAAAGGAAAAAAAGAAGTGAAAGTAAGCAAATGAAGTGACAGGAAAGATAATAACCAAAGAAGTTCAGGAGTTTAGAATTAAGGTCTTAGTTGCAGAAAGTTGGGGCAATCTCAAATCTCAAAATAACTTTCCATTCATTTTTTAAAATTCTGTGTCACTTTGCTCAATATCTACCTTTCCGGGAAAACAAGTATGATCACCCATGTTTAGGTCATGTGATAGTCTTTGCCCAACCTTTAGGATCAGGAAGCTAGTGACAAATTGGTATCCCCATTAAAAGATGGAAGGTCAATTAGTCAAATAAATTAAGACAGTCTTACAAGGAGAAGTGGATGAAAGAGAGAGATGGTCTTTTCCAAAAGCAGCTTTTGATGAGGGATAATTTTGGGTCCCTGAAGAAGGTATACTGGCAATAGCTGTATATCTTGAAAAGATAAGCTCTTCTTAACAACCTGTAATTTTTTTAAACCTCAAAGGCGCCTACAAGAGTTTTAATTGCTTGAGTTACTGGAGTTAATCCTCCAATCACTTTCTGGCCATTGTTGTAAATAATAATCTTCATTAATGCAGTGACACGGAACACTAATCTTCTAATTCACAGTATGAGGTACAAGGAAAGCATAAAGATAATTACTCAGTAGAGAAAAAAGAAAAAAAATTTCCTGACAGTTTAATACCTTATAGCAAAGATGAACCTTACACATTAAGATATTTAATTTTCACAATATGCATTGATGCTAATCTTTAAAAAAATCTTATACATTAAATGGAATTTTTAACTCTCCTTCTTAGTTCTTTCTCTTTGGGACTGTAAAGTAACTTTTCCACCAAGAAACAGAACAGAGACATTTATATTTTTAGGCAATTTGAGTTGTTCAGCTTTATATGAAATGAAAATTAATGGCCCTTGTATGATGAATTTAAAAAAAAGTAACTGATGGTAATTAGAAAGGCAGTTGGTGATGTCAGCAAAGAGTGTTCTGATGTTGGAATGTAAATGTTTGAAGCTCAGATGTTACAGAAGTCATAGATTTAACTAGTCCTCAGTCCAGAATTCAGAGAAAATTCTCTCTAGCTGAGACAAAATGCTTATTGTGGGCAAACACTGATGAATAAAGCATCAGTTAATGTCCCAGGATCATAAAATTTATGAGTGAAAGTGGGTCCTAGTGATCATTCTAGGTTAAACCTCTCATATCACCAATGAGAAAATAGTTACTATAATATTAAATGATTTTTCCATTTTGCTCCATTAGCTACTGGGTTGAGAACCATGAATTTTAGATTTTCTCTTCAATATTCTTCCAACTCTACTTCAGTATGGATCATTAATTAAATAATATCCATTGAATGTTCTCAACATGATAGGCAATGTGCTGAATGGTTTATATGAATCCCTAAGCTTATCTTCTTGTTAACTCTAGGAGGTGGAAGTCCTACTTCCTCCCAAATGCAATTCTTCTCTCATGGCCTTGTATCCACCACAAAGTCTCTCTTTCTCATTCCAGCTGACATATCTCTATTTTTCTATTCTGACCTGTGGATGACTTCCAAGAAACTGTTGTCTGTCTGAGGATGTCATATGAGAATAGCATCCTATTTTATCCTTTTATGGGAGGATTCCTCTTTCCACCAGCCAGAATGTCAGCTGAGAAAGGTTATTACATCTGTTGTACTCTCCCTGTTGTGATTGGTAAATATCTCTTGTATAGTTTATTTAGAAGTTAGCATTGATCAGAAAGCCAGTTAAGTTTATACCTTTCACATATTTCATGTTTGGTTTAATGTGAGAGGGGTTGACCTCCTGATCAACCTCCCATTATTCCCCAGCATCCTTTCCAAGGACAAGGAACAGACAACTCGAGGAACTTGAAGTGGTGTGGGATGAGGAAGAAGCTTCCTAGTGATAATCAATGATAATAATAAAAATAATATATAGTGTAATGGTATGATTTTTTTAAAAATTTCTAGAGCTCTGGGTTATGTTGTACAAATCTCTTAATCCCTATTACCTATTTCCTCCTAGAGGGACTGGGAAAGAACATATTCTTAAGTCTAGCTTTTGTCTTAACACCAATTTTTTGTCACCTTGAAGAATTTATTTATATCACTGAATTTTTTTTTATCTTTAGATGAGAAATGAAAACAATTGAGTTCAGCTTAGTATAGCTTTTTCTATACTGCCTGCCTCCACAAATCCACCAGACAGTACACTGAATGGCAGTCCTGGGATCATGCTATGTTTTTAAATTTTTCTCTGCATCTTCACACCTGATCCTACACTGCTTCCAACCCCACTAGCTAAGCATCACTGCTCTTTATTTTTTCGTCTTGAAACACAAAGTTGAAACAAGTTCAGTGGTCACTGGCACGGAGCTTAAATTTTACAGGATAAGTGATTATGTTGCAGGATATTATTTGAACTTTAGATGTGAAAGCTAGAATTTAAGTAGCATTTCTTTGGCAGCCATGTACTCTCATTTTAATCTGTAAAATCTCCTCTGAATTGAAGCTTCTTTCAAATATCACCTTTAGATGAACTTGTGATAATCAGCGCTTCATAGGAAAAAGTGGCCTACCATGTGAACTTATCATATTATACATCCTAGAGCCATCAGGAAGATATAATTTGCCAAGTAGATAGGAGTTCTGTTTCCAGTATAATTAAAATCCCTTTCATTATTTTAATATACCAGAGCACAATGATCTCAGGACACAATGCAAATCTGAATCATTCTTCATGCAGTGATTTGAACTGTGACAAGACAATATCTCTGTCCCATCTCTATCCCATTATATAGAATTATACAAATTTAATGTCTTTTTTTCTTTCTCTGTGATATTTAGAAAAAAAATATTATGCTTGGACTTTAGTTTTGAAACTTTAAACGCCTTAGACACATGAACATTTGAACAATGAGACATTTGGTAAGCAAAGATGCTGCTAGCCAGGAAATCACTATGGAAACGATCAAAGACATGGAATATGAAGATGATCAACTTCAACTCCATGTTAATTTTTTCTCAAGGTTGTGGCATTTTGGTTCATTGATTCATATGTTGAAGTGTCTTTTAGAGGAAATGCTGTCAGAGACAAAGTAGAATCTCCCAAGATTCATTATAGAGTAAAATTTGGAACAAGTCAGACTCAAGTTCTTCAAGTAAAATAAGATAACAAACAAAATATCCCAAGGAATCATAAATCCCTGCTAAGGCATAGTCATATAGAACTTGGAAACTGAAACACTAGGTATATCCCAAATAAACTATTATCATAAGACTGTGGTGATTCTTTCATTTCAGGTGTTGTATTATGACAATCTAACATGTAATGAATTATCAGAGTCCTCTCTACTCATTAAACAGCAGTTCATGCTTAATGTAAGCTCTAGGTTAAATTCAGCTGTAGAACTTTTTATCTATTTTTTTTTGGTAATTAATTTATTTTTTATTGGAGGCAAATTATTTTACAATATTATATTGGTTGGTTTTGCCATACATTGACATGAATTCGCCCCGGGTTTACATAAGTTCCCAACTTATGTAAACTTTTTATCTATTTTGTGTTTAAACTAAGTGAAATTTATAATTGGGGCAATAATTTTAAAGTTTAGAAATGAGCTATACCTTAGGAAATATAGTGAGTCCCTTTTAAAAACTGAGAAGTTGGCAGATGGAATATAATTGATGACTAAGAACATGACTGAACTGGAAGGGACCTTGAAAAATCATCTGATCCACCTGGAAGTCTTTAATTTGCCCTCCAGTAGCTAAATGTCTCAGGCTTCTAGAACAGATAGATGCCTGTTCCTTCTCAAAGTTCTCCAGGGAAGGAGTCTCAACAACTTAATTTGATAATCCGTGCCAGGATTTTATCACCTTGACAGTCTAGAAGTTCTTCTTTATATCCCATAGAAATCTCTCTTGTATCCTGTTTTCTCTAGGTAGATTTTCAGTGAACAGAGAAACATAAAATATTCTGTGCCCTTCTGAGAAATTGCTCACATACCCCAGTTGTTGCATCTTAATAGTATCTCCTCTGAGCTAAATTATAACTGTCCTCTCCTGTTTTGAACACATAGGACACATTCCTGGGTCCTTTGGAATTACTTTTTCCCTGATCATGAATTTCTGAAATAGGAAGTAACTTCTACCTGTCATATGTTCAGCTCCAGGGAAAATAGTAACAGCTATGTTTGCACAGTACTGCACAGTACTTTGCAATATCCAAATCATTTCATGTGCTTTATTTCATTAGATCTACAACATCAACTGTGTTAATTAGGCAGAGAATGAAATCCTCATTTATATTTTCAGGATTATGTAAACTTATGTGTTCATGTGGAATAAAGTACTAGTAAATAAACCCAACTGAATATATTGGGCCCTTGATGCATACTACACACAGCTATCTACTTTGCCATATTATTTTAGGTGTTTTCACAAGCTATTTCACATACCCATCAGGGACTATTTGTAGTTAGAAAAGTTGATTTTATTGTGTTTATAGTACATGTTTTTCCTATGGCTGTGTAGCTGGTCAGTAGCAGAGCTTGTATTTAAACTCATGTCTCCTCAATTAAGGGCAGAAATATTCCTCCTTCTAAATAACTGCCTCTTCCTTGGCATTTTAATTTATTTTGTAGCAAGATATAAAATACAACAAAGTAAAAAATTATTATGATAATTATATTAGGTAATATTTCAATCAGTGATTAATAAGAACATGTTAGCCTTAGGGTTAGGAAAAGTGCTCAATTAATGCTAGTTTTTGTTATTACTATTATCAGCGTTATATGAACAACAGAGGAATAAAACAGCTGAGTTGAAATCATTAAAAGCAATAGAAAGTGATCTCATCTAAGTTCAATAATTCCACAAAAACTTTTTACAAAAGTAATACTTGCACTGCAATTCATGTTGCTTAGAAAAAACTTCAGATTAACTTACAAATCTAAAAGTCAACAATGCAATATGAGATTTTCCAGAAGTTAGAGAAATCTTGATATTAGGTAACCAAAAGTCTGAGTGTAGTGCTACACATAAGTTAGATAAATTATTATAGTGGACTTCAGATGCAAATGTCTACTGCTGTGAAATGTCTAATATTTCAAAATCAGTTCTTTGATTTTTCTCTCAGAGAAGAGAAGAGTGAATAATTTATTCATCTCTTGACTATGAACATCGCTATGTGACGCTTTTGAATTAAAGACGTCTCACATTTAAGCCCCTTGCTTGTTAAAATACTCAATCTAATGCCATAAGAAATTCTTGTCACTAAAGACCTGAAAATGTATTATTTCTTTCTATTTTCCAAATGTACAACAAAGCTTTCTTAGTGTTAAAATAGATGTCATTTGTTTATGCTGAAACTACTCAGAGCAGTGAGTTAATGTTTAAGGGTTCTGTATTTTAGGTCAGTTTTACTAATTGGTTGTTTTATAATCAAATCATTTAAATAGTTTTCAGTTCCCTTGGTGTTGTGGACTGTTTGTGTCCACCAAATTCATATGTTGAAACCTAATACTAAATGTGATGGTTTGGGGAGATAAGGCCATTAGGGCAGTGCTTAGATTATGAAGGTTGGGATGTGTGAATGAGGTTCCTGTCCTCCTAAAAGAGAACCTAGAGAGCTCCCCTGCCCCCTCCATTGTGTGAGGACACAGTGAGAATTCTATGAGGAAGAGGGTTCTCATGAGACATCAGGTCTCCTGGTACCTGGACTTTGAACTCAGCTTTCAGAACTGTAAAAAATAAATTTCAACCGTTTATAAGCTATCCAGATGAAAGTATTTTATAGCAGCCCAATGGACTCAAACATTTGCAAACACCAGTCCCTTCTATTCATTCCATTGTGTGAATTAGATGAGATGTTCCAAATGAAAGAACTTGGAATATTAAGGCATTATCCCCACCATATATAGAGTTTCAGCAAATACAAAGCATTTTCTTACTGTGTCTTTTATTTACAGGTTCTCCATAGTTCTTAAATGTGCATGTTAATTGATTGATCAGCCCTATACCCCCTTTTTTCTACCCTTTCCTTTGTTCAATATCTCTTTCTCCAAAACGCGTACACAATTTTCAAGTCCTGAGTCAAATATTGCCTTCTCTGAAGATCCTTACCTTTCCCAGACTGAGACAGTCACTTCTTCAATCTGTGATCTCATCCTGATGTAACAGTTGCCGTGCATGGGCTTAAATATCTGTCTTTTTGTTTTTTTGTTTACTAGACTGAGTTCATTACACAGATCAAAGTACATTCCCTTCAAACAGACTCCCAAATTATGAGAGCTTCTAAAGAGAAATTATAAGCTCTCACTACTATACTGATTAATCTTCAGGAACACACATTTGAATTATTTACATCACTCTCACTCTATCAGTAGAGATTTTGCAAGAGGGATTAATACTCTCCTGAACTGAGTCCACTACCAATCAAAAGAAAGAAGCCAGCAATCCTCCCACCGCCCCACTCACCTCACCTCCAAGCCCTGTGCCTGCTCAGGGATCTCCCAGTACTTCCCCTGACCCTTCAGATCCACCACCCAATGCTCTTAATCACTAGGCACCAGCAAGGCTCCCATGGGTTCCGGAGGTTGAGAAAGGCCCAGCTTTGGTGGTCAGATGGACTTAGATTTGACTTTTGACTGCCAAATGCTTTTGGAAAAACCTTAAAACAGTTAACACTTCAGGTGTTTTTCCATATCTAGAAAGGATATGGAACACCAGTGTGTTGAGGAAAAAAAGTGTGTGTGTGTTTGTGTGAATGAACCATTTGTAGAGGACTTGGCACATAGTAAGCTCATTAATTATTATGGGCTTTGGAATTTGAGAAATATGAAATTATATCCTCATTCTGACTCACCCAATGATCAGCTGGCTAGATAAATTTCAAGTTTTGGGTCTGTGTGTCTCTCTTAAACACACACACATAGACACATGCGCACATACACATGCATTCTACGCTATGACATAAAGAGGAATGGCATCACTATACTTAAGGAATTTATTTTCTAGGGTAGACTACACTTTCAAAAGCAGCAAGGTACACCTTACTTAAGGAATTTATTTTCTAGGGTAGACTACACTTTCAAAAGCAGCAAGGTACACCTCATTCAATGTTTTTTCCCCACTAAAAGTAATCTATTCTAAATCCGTTGAGTCTAGGCCTACTACGTAGAGATGTTTGATTAACAGGAATCAGTAGTTTCATTTATTGCAGATAAAAATAGACTTTATTTTTACTTCTTAAATGGCTTCCAATTCTGGGTAAATTATTTATTTTTACTTTTAAATGCCTTCCAATTCTATAAGGTGTTTGCTTATTTCTTTTGAGCGTCACAACCAATAGCAAGATAAATTTTAAAAAGCAGTAAACTCATGTTTATTTAAATTATGAAGTCCCCATAGCTCTAGTGGTTTAATAAGTTGTCTAGAGTCACAGAGCTATAGCAAAATAATAGCAGTTTTAGTTGTCATTTATTGAGATTTTATCATGAGCTGAGTAGCATCCTGAGTGTTTTACATGTATTATTTCAGTGGTAGGAGACAGGTGTTATCTACATTTTAAAGCTAGAGGAAGTGAGGCTGGTAATTGTGAAGTTTTTGCCAAAAGAACCAGAGACAGAACTGGAAACAAAAACCAACCCCCAAACCTGTGCTCCACTCTGCATCCTAACAAGCAGAGATGTCCAATGGTCATACATGTGGACTTTAGAAGGGTTCTTACCCTGGTTTGAGTCATAACTCTATTATATTACCTGAATGACTTTCACAAAATTTATCTAATTGTCTAAACATCTGTAAGTTAAGTATATCATAATAGTCTCAATCTTGGGATCTTGGAATGATTTGACTAATAAAGGTAAAACTTTTGGTGAAACGCATACTGTGTTCTATTCTATGACAAACCTAGATACCATATTAAAAAGCAGAGACATTACTTTGCCAAAAGAAGGTCTGTCTAGTCAAAGCTATGGTTTATCCAGTAGTCATGTATGGATGTGAGAGTTGAACCATAAAGAAAGCTGAGTGCTGAAGAATTTATGCTTTTGAACTATGGTGCTGGAGAAAACTCTTGAGCATCCCTTGGACTGCAAGGAGATCCAACCAGTCCATCCTAAAGGAAATCATTCCTGAATATTCATTGGAAGGACTGATGCTGAAGCTGAAACTCCATCCAATACTTCGGTGACCTGATGCAAAGAACTGACTCAATACAAAAGACCCTGATGTTGGGTAAGATTGAAGGCAGGAGGAGAAGGGGATGGCAGAGGATGAGATAGTTGGATGGTATCACCAACTGGATGGACATGAGTTTAAGCAAGCTCCAGGAGTTGGTGATGGACAGGGAAGCCTGGTGTGCTGCAGTTCATGGGGCCACAAAGAATTGGACACAACTGCATGACTGAACTGAACTAACACTGTGTTCTGAATAATGTCTTTTATTATTAGTTCTGTCTGTTGCTGCACTAGTTCACCTTCCACATTTCTTGTTCATTTTCCTTCTCAGTAGACTTTTCAATTCTTTAAATAAATAAGACAGAAAACTTGAAGTAAAAGAGACAAATGTGATATTGTATTTCTCAAGGATTAGAGGGTGTGCCACTTTTATGCATTTTTTTCTTTCTGGCCCACCCAAAGGAGAGAAATTCTCTCTAGAATTTCTCTAATTCTATACAGACTTAATGGACCATTAAAGCTACCTTACTCTGAGAAACCTTGCTTCTCCTGAAATAGAAAAGTGAAAGTCTGTGACAATGATAACAAATATGGAAAAGATTATGGACCATGTCTCAAAGGAAAATATCCCTTTTATTAGAAACATATTAAGGCAAAGGAAATCAATCTTGTGAGATCATGAAAATCTGGAACAGTCTAAAGTTGATTTATTTATTTAAGATTTATACCCAGTCCACTTTCATAAAGGATTCAAAGTGGCGGCAGACTGGGCTAAAATCATTTTCTTGTAATATGTCTCAGACTGGAATTAGAAGTTCGTTTTCTAGTAGATGAAGTTAAGCTGATTATAGCAAATGAGCTATTGAAAATCAATACCATAGAACTGTTCCATTAGTACCTGTACAATCATCCCAGGATTATAAGTAATATTTATACTCTCAGACACTGACATTTTCAGGAAATGAGATGCAGAACATTTGCACGGGGCACAGCCACCTGTGGTTGCTTGGCTTTGATGATTAAACATGTTGTTAATGAGGCCAAGGTCATGGGCTCGCTCTCTCCATAGCACAATTATCTCTTTTCTGTTTTGCGACTGTGAATGGAATCATATTCCTTCAGCAGTTGCTTTACTATAATGTGCAAGGGGGTCACTGAAGCTAAGAGAACACTCTTGGGTGATGACATATGCATCCCCACTGTTAGAAGCATGCCACCAAGTATGTGGCACATTGGTTGGGCCTTTTCTTTGGACAAGATTGAACACACAGAGAAATGTTCTCTCTTAAATATACATACACAATGCACTTACAACACACACCCACATACACATACATACACACACCTCTCTTTGGGAAAGGGAGGGTAATTCAGAGCAATAATAACAAGGAGGAAACAAGTCCCAGTTTTCACATACACAAGGTCTTGGATAGGTAAAGTCTTTCATTTTTCAAAAATTTTTTAAAAAAGGACAGTCTGTTTACCTTACAGAGATGGAATAGTTCTGATGATATAATATGTGTATAGCACTTGGAAGAGACACACCAGTGATTTTTTAAAAAATCAGTATTATTTAGGCATTAGTATGTACCAGGTATTTTAGTAAGTTCTTTACACATATTATCTCATTTAATCTTCAGAGTTCCTTATGGCATGGGTGCCATTGTTATCCTTTTTGTTCATGATGAATTAAAGTGAGATTTAGAGATTCTAAGTAATTTTCCCAGTTCCACACAATGAGAAGACAACTAATACACAAGCCTAAGCTGATCTCACTCCAGGGCCCACGTGTTCTTGCACTGTGCTTTATTATTTCTGTTTTTCCTAAAATATGAGCTGCTGTGGTTATTCTAGCCTCTATTAACTGGCCTTTAATAATGTGGTCCATTCTCTAACACAGAAATACGATCATCTCCTGTGGGCTGCCTGCTCCTTTAGCACAAATCCTTCAGTTGGCATCATTGCTGTCATACTTCAGGAGCCTGCTAAAGTCATTTTGGATGGTGTATTCCCTCAGGGACCTATGTGAACATAAATTCCCTATCTCCAGAGACCCTTACAAGAAATCTAATGTTAAGTATATAAAGCAAAGCAAACAAGGACCACAAATTACTTACCTCTCTATTTGTATGCATCTATTTTTACCCCAAGGGTCCAAAAAGATGGATTTCTAAAGCAGATATTCTGGGAAGCCACATAAACTCTAGGCCCTGGTTCATTATACAGCAATACCAGTGACTCGAAATTTCCACTCTTGAAGGCTAAATAAGTTACATCTGTTTGATAATGTTGAAATATGCTTCCACTATTATAACCTTCATCTTTTATTCTCTGGAAGAAGAAATTATATCTTCAGAAAACCTTTTATAGAGTGGAAATCCAGAGATTACCAAGTTGACAGTGTCTGTGCTTGAGGTCTATTGTTGGCTAGCTTTTAAACTAAAATTTCAATTTCTGAGACAGTTTGATGAAGTGGAAAGAGCATGAATGTTGGAGGAAGTTAAGACCTAAGTTTAATTCTGCTGTTTACTAGCAATATACTGAAGCAATTATTCTACCTTTTTTGATTTTCTCCTTTCTTGCCTGTAAAATGAGGCTAACAATACCTAATTCTAGTTTTGCAGTGACAGTTATTACAATTAATATAAGCAATATAATTGCCACCAAGTATCTATTGCATGTAACTATTAACTATTTTAATTAGGAATTTCTAGGGAAATACTTCTATTGATTCAGAAGCATGGGGAGATAGAACATAGGTTAGTTTTCTCCCAAAGCAGTCTTTCATTGAACTGTAATGGTAGGAGCATCAGCCAGGGTCTGTACCCAAAATGGGATGAGTATGCCCATGGCTACTCAAAATCAGATAATTTGAGGAGGGCTTATAAGAGGATATCCATAAAGGCATGGGAGAGTTCAGTTACTCTGCTGCTGCTAAGTCACTTCAGTCGTGTCCGACTCTGTGTGACCACATAGACGGAAGCCTACCAGGCTCCCCCGTCCCTGGGGTTCTCCAGGCAAAAACACTGGAGTGGGTTGCCATTTCCTTCTCCAATGTGTGAAAGTGAAAAGTGAAAGTGAAGTCGCTCAGTCGTGTCCGACCCATAGCGACCCCACGGACTGCAGCCTACCAGGCTCCTCCATCCATGGGATTTTCTAGGCAAGAGTACTGGAGTGGCTTGCCATTGCCTTCTCCGTCAGTTACTCTATCAGCTATCTATTGCTATAACCTAGACAGCATATTGAAAAGCAGAGACATTACTTTGCCAACAAAGGTCCATCTAGTCAAGGCTATGGTTTTCCCAGTTGTCATGTATGGATGTGAGAGTTGGACTATAAAGAAAGCTGAGCACCGAAGAATTAATGCTTTTGAACTGTGGTGTTGAAGAAGACTCGAGAGTCCCTTGGACTGCAAGGAGATCCAACCAGTCCATCCTAAAGAAGATCAGTCCTGGGTGTTGATTGGAAGGACTGATGTTGAAGCTGAAACTCCAATACTTTGGTCACCTGATACGAAGAGCTGACTCACTGGAAAAGACCCTGATGCTGGAAAAGATTGAGGGCAGGAGGAGAAGGGGACAACAGAGGATGAGATGGTTGGATGACATCACCGACTCAATTGACATGAGTTTGGGTAGGCACCAGGAGTTGGTGTTGGATGGGGAGGCCTGACGTGCTGTGGTTCATGGGGTCACAAAGAGTTGGACATGACTGAGCGACTGAACTGAACTGAACTGAATAAAAATACCCCCAAATTTAGTGCTTATAACAACTATCTATTTGCTTTTAATTCTGTGGGTTAGCTACTTAGGTTAGGGTAAACTGGAAAGTCCTTCTTTTTGTGCCTGAGATTACACATTTAAGTGCAGTGGTCCAGCTGGCTGGATAGAATTTAAGTGATCCCAGATGACCTAATCCATGTTTCTGAAGATCAATTCTGGTTGCTGGCTGGGCCAGGCTCTCTTTGGTCATTCATTGTCAAGAAGCCAAACTGGGCTTCCTTACATGAGCATGTCACAGATCCAGGAGGGAAACGGTAGACTCTGTAAAGCCTCTTGAAGCCACTGCTCTAGAACTTAAATAAAATGTATCTCTTATTCTATATTCTCTTGGTTAAAGCAAGGGGGAAATCAACACATATTAACAGGACAGGAAAATTCACTCCAATTCTACACTGAAGAGGAGAAAAGGTCATGTTGCAAAGGGACTTTTATACAAGGACAAGAGTAAGAGCTGCAGCCATCTCTGCAAGCAATCCAACACACCAGCTCTTGGCTGGAAGTGAAGAGGAAAGGAAGGGGTTATCAAAATTCTGAGAGAGAAAAATACATGGAATCAGCTCCCTTCAGAAAAAACAGTAACGATAGAAAAAGACCTGTTTAAAGGATCTTCCTCCCAATTTTCTGCCAATGTTCCCTGTTTGCCATATTGAAACAGTAGCCAGAGAAAAAGAAACTCATTAACATAATCCTTATACATCATCCTCATGGAACAAAGAAAACTGTGGAGAACGGATCTAGAGAAGCAAGCAGAAGATAACCTACACAGGAAGGGAGGCGATATATCATAACGGACATAGAATATAGGTTTTGTAGTTGACTAAATCTGTTTGAATTCTTGGTCTGATATTTTCCCACAGGGTGTTTAGGAAGCCATTTCTTCCCTCTCAGCTTTAGTTTTCAGTTTGTAAAACCATTATAGGAAATACCTTCACTGGAAGATTATTGTGAGGGATGAATTAAATTATGTAGATAGATAGATGTGTGTGTGTGTGTTACTTAGCACAGTAAACGGCAAAGCATGGTAAGCCATGGAAAAGTCATGTGTCAATAGTAAATAGACAAAGCCAATGTATATTTGTTTTGCTAAAGTCAATTTCTTGTTGCTTAGAAGTTGGCTCTTAATTTTATGGTTGTTTCATTTCTCTCTTGCACTTTGCCTGAGTAGGCAAAGCCTGTCTACCAGATTCCAGGGCCCATTTCAAGCCTAACAACCTACAGAACCCTTCTAGGTTGCTCACTACTAGAGTGATGAGGGAGAAATTGATTCCTCTGCAATGGTGAGGGAAGCTAGGAAGCCAGGGCCTTGTATAATCATGTTTATACAAAATGCCATAGATGTCTCATTTACCAGCAAGTTCTCTTCTCAGCCCTTTGTTCCACATGAAGTAATTACATAATCCCTCTGGAATAGCAAATGCAGATACCACAGCTGACTAGAAGAATTGGCATGTGCTGAGATAGAGAATGGAGTGACTTCCTTGTGAAAATTGGTCCCCCAGAAGCAGCCTGTCTCCTCCAGTCTATTCATCCTGCACTCCTGTCCCATGCCCTAAGGGTCTAGGCTATACTAGCTACAGATTTACTCTGTGCGGCCTGAACAGTGCTATCAGAGAAAAAGGTCTCGACCCTGAGGATACTGAGGCAATAAACCGTTTCTGCATCCTCTCAGGGAATCATACACAATCCAGGAATAATAGAGTTCTTGGGAACTTGAATATTATCCCATCAAGAAATTCCCCCATGAGTTTGGGGTGATGTTATTCAGTGCCATTTTTGTAGATTTCTGGCATATAATGTTTATTGTGATAAATCATTTTGGAAACATTGAATTAGACTAAGTAGTATGTTTCTTTATTTCAAGACTTCAAGGATTCTTTAGATTGATAAAGTGCCTTGTGGAACAACTAGAAGGGAAATGGTAGTTTTATGATTTACCATAGACGATTCCTTTTGGGGAAGGGTCTCCTGGGTTTAATACTTCACAGATCAAAGTTGGAGGAATTTTTTTAATTTAAATTTTTTATTTTTAATTTAAATTTTAAAATTTTTTTAATTTGGAGGAATTTAAATAAAAAATCAATTAATCTCTCTCTCTCTGTCTTTATCTCTCCTCCTTCAATATTGAGTTCCAGATAGAAGGGACCTGTCAACAAGATATGAGTGCATTATGAGACAGATAATCTTATAGTTAATTTTGGACTATCATAGTGGAATAAAATTCAATGAAAATTTTAAAAGAGCCTTGTGGCCCTTATGCACTGAACTTGGCCAGCTCTCTGAATACAAGACGTTTATTTCAAATTGATTTTCTCACAGGGGTAATTGTGTCTGTTCATCCACAACCTCTCACCTTGTTGTGGCCTCTGAGCCCAATGATGTATACTTTTTCTTTACATTTACTTTTTCTTTAGAAACCATCAGCTGCATTCCTATCACATGGTGGAACAAATGGCAGGTCAAATGATGCAGCAGTATAATACTAATTCTCAAGCTTATGTGGCAATTTTAACTCTACACAGTTCTTTGTGTACAGTTTACAATTTTATTCTTTCAACTCTCTGTAGAGAAGAAAGTACAAGTAGAACAAAGTTCTTTAAATGTTAAATATTTATGTTAAAGTAAATACAACTATGCAACAACAAAGACATACCCCTAAGTTCCTTTGTCCTAATGATTTACTCCAATTTTTCCCCTAAATGTGCAGTTTCTACAGTATGTTTCATTGAACTTGTCTCCTATGATTTTCTATGGAAAAAAGTTTCTGTTTTCAAATAAAAGTTGGAAATGATCTATATTATACAACACATGTCCCTCAAAAAATCACAATATATAATACAATGACTAAAGTTCTACAAAGCCTGAGAATAAAGGAACATAATTAAATTTATTTGACTTCTTACTTAAAATTGGTCTTAGAACCCTATGTTGCATATCATTTAAAGGCAGTTTATGTGACAGATTTTAGAATTTATCTCTCTGAAGAATGCAAGAAAGTATCAGTGGAGGCTGCAGAGAGGAAGGAAAGAAATAATACTTGCTGAACAACTACCCTCTCCTAAGTGATTTACATTCATTGGCTGATTTCATCATCATGACAGGCTTGGTGGTAGATATTAGTGTGCTTTTCTATGAGATGAGAAGCAGGTTCAAGAGGTTAAGTGAATGGTTCAATATCAGCCAGCTGGAAAATGATGAAGTTGCAAATTGACCTCTATTCTTCCTGGTTCTAGGAAGTGCATCTGATCCTCTCTAAAATAATTTTAAAGTTTCTTGCAAATTATTTCAAAGCCTGATTTTTAGAACATGTTCCCCATTTCTCCAATTACCTAAGCTCATTCTTGTACTAGCAACCACTTCTCCTATTTGTTTACACATTCCTAAGTACCTGGTTATCACTTCTTGTCTGCTGTGGCTAGTTTTGCATTCAGGATTCCTTGTATCTAAATCATGAAGAATTTATGAGCAATCGTTATCAACAATTACAGTTATAAACATTTCCAGTGCTTTAAAAGGAAATAGATACACACACAGAGTAAAATCCATAATCCACAATCAATTTATTACCCGAGAATAATGCTGGTAGAACTATAATTTCTTTTGCATATTACTGTGTACACTATATTTTCAGTATCCCATAAAACAGGTTGTATGAACTGTATTTAGCAGAACTTTGAAACCAAGTTTTTCTCTGTACTTTGATTATCATAAAGATTGCTATTTTAAAATAATCAGAATTAATGAGATAGTAGTGTTTGGGGTGTGTGTGTATTTGTGTATAAAACGTATGTATGCATGTGCATATTCAGTCGCTCAGTCATGTCAGACTTTTTGTGACCCCGAGGACTGTAGCTCCCCCAGGCTCCTCCTGTTCATAGGATTTTCCCTGTGAGAATACTGGAGTGGGTTGCCATTTCCTCCATCAGGGGATCTTTCTGACCCAGGAATTGAACCCACGTCTCCTGCATTGCAGGTAGGAAATTCTTTATCACTTAGCCACTGGGAAAGCCCTCTGTATGCATATGTCTAATTATATAACCATTTATATTTGTTCTATGTCTATATATTCATCTTTGTGTGTGTGTTTGTGTGTACATGCAGTTTTGAGTTGTTTCTACATTACCAGTTACATAAAATGGATTTTGTTGTCAGGTTGTGTGAGTTTATTTCTGACTCTCCATTCACTGTATGAGCTCGGCAAATTTCTAAAACTCACGATGAGTGCTTCTGATTACTGCTCTACCACAAACTTGATGACTTACAAAAGCACAAAATAGATTCCAATGGACTAAAATCAAAGTTTTGGCAGGGCTATGCTCCTTCGAAAGGCTCGGGAGCAAAAAAAATTTTTTTTTTTTTTGGCCTTCACAGCTTTTAGAGGCTGCCTACATCCATTCAATTGTGGCTGTCAATATCAGAAATGGCCCATCAAGTTTTTCTTACATCAAATCACTTCAAACCTGATTCTCCTTCTGCCTCTAGCTTTCATCTGTAAGGGTTCTTTTGATTACATTCAGCCCATCTAGATAATCCAAGATAATCTGCCCTGCTATAATGTTCATAAGTTAATCACATCTTTAAAGTCCCTTTTGCCGTGTATGGTACATTTCACAGGTTTCCAGGTCAGGACTCTGACATACTTGGAGGAAGGAAGTATTATTCTCTCTACCATACTGACTGTTCTAAGATAGCCTATCGCCTAAATGATGGAGCCTACATTTCAGGATTCATGTTTGAGATCTGAGATAACAAGAGAAAATGTCTGATATGCATTGTGAGAAGGAAGAGATTAAATTTAATATATATCATATAGAAACTTTTTATGACAAAGTTTTAGGGAAAAAAAAAACATAAAGCTATCCTTAATATATGGTCAGAACCAAAGCTGTGTGGGTAATTAGAAAGTGTGTTCTTCTTATCATAGTTCCCGAGAAAAGTTTATCTTGCTCGTTACAGAAGAAAAGAGACTTTTTTTTTAACTTTTGCCAAAAAAAAAAGTCATAGTTGCGTGTGGCATTATATTTAGAAGAATTCTGAAGGTCAGAAGGAAGGATTGTCATGGTTATGATGGTAGAATTATGCGTTACATATTGTCACCTTTTTTCCATTAAGTTGATATGTTTTAAATGTAGGTAGATGTGAGATAAAATAGGCGTTACAAATGTAATTTAATGAAAGCTATCTAATTTCATGTTATTTTCTCTTCCATAAAAAAATGGTGATGCAATTTGATAACTGTCTACTTGTTTTAAGGAATAAGTAGCATAGCAAAAACTCTAAGTTATGTTCTAGGAACAGAAAATTCTCTCAGGAAATATATAAGTAGTAGTCATTAATCCATGATTAATTCCTTCTTGTGTAATTAAATAATATTTGTTTATTAGACACATTAAAATCTATTATTTGTTACTTATTTGTTTCTAAAAAAATCCCATTTATTGTGAGCTTCCTGAGTGCCAGCACTGTGTTAGGAATTGCAGATGTAATGATTAGCCAAAAACAAGATTTCTGTCCTCGAGGAGCTTGTGTTTATTGGAAAGTATAGGAATAATTCAAAGTGACACGAATAAATTTAAGAAGAATTTAAAGCTCTAGCTAGGATGTGTGTTAGCAAAGAGTTCCATTGTTACAATGGAGAAATTTAAGAGGGTGGGTTTAACCTAATCAGAGTTAATAGAAGCTAGATAAAAGGAGCAAGAGCAGATGAGTAAAAGCAAAAGGAAATTCCAGGAAATGATAATGATTTGTGCAAAGGTCCTGTGGTGAGATGAGTATAGCTCTTGGGTGAAGAGGAAATGAAGTTCCATTGTGCTAGAACACTGAACCCAAGGCTAGAGTAGCAACAGATGAGTTTAAAGAAGTTATTAGAAGTGGAGATAATTAGAAGGAAATAAGGAAGGGAAATATGTGACAAGAGTGGAAAAGCAGTGTATGATGGAGATTATCTGATAAAAGGAACTTCACTAACAGAAAGCTGTATCCCTACAGTCCTTTAAATTCCTGTAAGTGGATCTCCTGTTTCTACCGTTTCTCTTTTTTACTGTGGTTCCTGTCCCACACCATGAGAAATACCATGTGTCATGTGGCGGTCCTGGATCCCTATTTCTACCATGAAGTTGCAAATATGGAAGGAGGAAGATATGTTGACCCATCATGAAGTAAAAGGTTTTTGTGAACTCTAGAAAGACCATCGTTAGCAATATTTACATAGGAAAAAAAGTGAACATTATGTCTAAACAACCAGATGATAGATTTCCTAGAGCAATGTAATTTGTTCATAAATTGGTGAATGTATGACCTTAAGACTGCAATCATTTCATCCTGTTTGGGAATGGCAAGAATTATCTCTCATCTCACTAAAAACTCACCTGCAGACTTTCTCAGTGGCTCAGCAGTGAAAAATCCCCCTGCCAATGCAGGAGGCACGGGTTTGGTCCCTGGGTTGGGAACAACCCCTGGAAAAGGAAATGGCAACTCATTCCAGTATTCATGCCTGGAAAATTCTATGGACAGAGGAGCCTGGAAAGCTGCAGTCTGGTGGCGGGTGGGGGGGGGGTGTCACAAACAGAACTGAGCACACAGACACAAACAAGAACTCACCTAACTATGATTCTAGGGGTGATGACTGCTAAGATGTAGGTGGGTTAGAAAAAGTAAAGAGGAATCGATTTAAAAGAATAAATTAAACATTGATCTTGGTGAGGAAGATGTCCAAATCATTTTACTTTTTGATATTAACCTGTCTTCTGGACAGAAGAAGCAACAGTGCTGGAATTTTGTTTTTCTTGAAATGTAAGTTTACAGAGAAGTCCTGCTTATTTAATTGTCATAAAGCAAACCAAATTGTCTTAAAATTCAAATTCCAGAAAATGATTCATGTAGAACATAATTGTCATGATATCTTTAAAATGCTTGTTTATCAGCTTGTCTGAGATGAACTAATAAACGGTTCATATTGATAATAGACTTTTTTTCCTTCTTATTTCAATATGCTCTTCTTATATATATTAGAAAAAATTTATAGGCAAACTAGAATATTTAATATTATCATTCCATATTCTTGTATTTAGATTTCTTTTTGTTCTAAAATATGTATCTGGCAAAATACATTCAGACTGATTCTTAAACAAAAAAAGAAAAAGCAAAACTTTCTTGATTTCTTCCCTAACTCGTGTCTTCCTTGTGCTCAGCATAATACTAAGTGCTGGAGAATTCATAGTCCTCAAATAGACTGATGGTTGTAAAATCAAGTGCCAAATGTTGACATTGAGATGTATGCAAGAAGCTGTACATCCACTTCTCCAGAAGTGCACACACAATCTGAGGAGGAGGAGGATGGATTATGCAGAGAGGTATCCAAGGTGGCAGTGGCTGTCACTAGAGCTGCCTACTGAAGATGCTGTTCCCCAGACAAAGAGAGCAATGTGTTCCATGCAGAGAATGAAGCATAAGCAAAAATCTAAAGAAATAAAAGAAAAATGTTGCCAAACAGAATTTGTTACCCTAAACTTAATAATTCAGCTTTCAAAGACTCTTTTGGAATTAAATCAAAGGAAAAAAATAAAAACCAACAAATTAGAAGTGTATTGATTTCTCATTTTGGAATTTCTTTAAACCCCCCAAATTTTTTTGGATTTCAATCAGTAATCAATATATATTTTTAATTTTTTAATTGAAGTAACCAATCTTAATTGACAGAAGTATTCTGCAAATGCAGTTCTCTAGTTAATTTTGAATCGTAGTTAACGTTTCTTCTGTGTATTTTAGGGGTAAAAAAATTAAGCTTAGTAAAGTCAAGATGGCAATCTAAACAATCCTGTTTAAAGGGCTAACTCAAGATCTTTTGGGGTTTAGGGTTCTTGTTGTAAAGCTTCGATTATGTATCATTCATAATACTTAAGAACTACAAAATTATTTTAAAATTTCTGGGCATAGCAGTGCATTATAAAGAAGAAAAATGTGAGACTTGTGGAGTGATATAGCCCACTTCAAAAGGAACCACAGAGGTCAAGTATTACTACGGACTGTTAATGAAAGTGCTGACCAAGATCTCCTTGACCCTAATTTCAATGATGTGTTCTGTTGACCCAGATGTGTTCTACCCAGATGTGTCATAAGTACCTCCAAACTACCAAGTCCAAACTAGAAATCTTGATTTTTCCCTAACTTCTGTATTCTTAGAAATGCTCCTTCCCTAGTCTTCTCCATCTGATAAAACAACAACATCAAAATCCAAATCAATTACCCAATTTTAGCCTGCCAACTGGTAGTTCTTGACAAGTCCATCCCCAACTGCCAACCCAGTCTAAGCCACTAGTACCCATCACAGGGGCTACTATTAGAACCTCTGGTTCTGCTCTTGACTCCTGACCATCCATTTATCACACAGCAGACAGCGTAACCTTCTTAAAGTATTTTGTTTGTTGTTCAGTCACTCAATCATGTCCGACTCTTTGTGACCCCATGGACTGAGCACACCAGGCTTCCCTGTCCTCCATTACCTCCTGGAGTTTGCTCAACTTCATGTCCATTGAGTTGGTGATGCTATCTATCTCATCCTCTGCCATTCTCTTTTCCTTTTACCTTCAATCTTTCCCAGCATCAGGATCTTTTCCAATGAGTCAACTCTTCACAACAAATGGCTAAAGTATTGGAGCTTTAGCTTTAGCATCAGTCCTTTCAATTAATATT
This sequence comes from Moschus berezovskii, assembly GCF_049115385.1. Lineage (NCBI taxonomy): Eukaryota > Metazoa > Chordata > Mammalia > Artiodactyla > Moschidae > Moschus > Moschus berezovskii. Next base: position 36,176,605 of record NC_142483.1, on the reverse strand, counting down.
CAGGGTTGATTTCCTTTAGGATGGACTGGTTTGATCTCCTGCAATCCAAGGGACTCTCAAGAGTCTTCTCCAACACCACAGTTCAAAAGCATCAATTCATCAGTTCACAGTCTTCTTTATGGTCCACTTCTCACATCTGTCCATGACTACTGGAGAAACCACAGCTTTGACTAGACAGACCTTTATCAGCAAAGTGATGTCTCTGCTTTTTAACATGCTCTCTAGGTTTCTCATAGCTTTTCTTTCAAGGAGCTAACCTCTTTAAATTTCATGCTTGCAGTTACTATCTACAATGATTTTAGAGACCAAGAAAATCAAATCTGTCACTGTTTCTACTTTTTTTCCCTTTTATTTACTATGAAGTGATGGGACCAGATGTTGTAATCTCAGTGGGTTTTTTTGTTGTTGTTGTTGTTTTGTTTTCTTTTAATGTTGAATTTCAAGCCAGTTTCAGTTCAGTTCAGTTCAGTTCATTTGCTCCATCATGACTGACTCTTTGTGACCCCATGAACTGCAGCATGCCAGACTTCCCTGTCCATCACCAACTCCCAGAGCTTGCTCAAACTCATGTCCATCCAGTCAGTGATACCATCCAACCATCTCATCCTCTGTCATCCCCTTCTCCTCCTGCTTTCAGTCTTTCCCAGCATCAGGGTCTCTTCCAATGAGTCAGTTCTTTGCATCAGGTGGCCGAAGTATTGGAGCTTCAGCTTCAGTATCAGTCCTTCCAATGAATATTCAGGAATAATTTCCTTTAGGATGGACTGGCTGGGTGTCCTTGCAGTCCAAGGGACTCTCAAGAGTCTTCTTCAACACCACAGTTCAAAAGCATCAATTTATTTATTTATTTATTTTGTTGTTGTTCTAATTGTTTTTTATTTATTTATTTATTTTAATTGGAGGCTAATTACTTTACATTATTGTATTGGTTTTGCCATACATTGACATGAATCTGCCACCGTGTGTACATATGTTCCCCATCTTGAACTCCCCACCCACCTCCCTCCCCATCCCATCCCTCTGGTTCATCCCAGTACACCAGCCCTGAGCATCTTGTATCATGCATCGAACCTGGACTGGCGATTTGTTTCACATATGTTAATATACGTGTTTCAATGCCATTCACCCTCGTCCTCTCCCACAGAGTCCAAAAGACTGTTCTATACATCTGTGTCTCTGTTGCTGTCTCGTATACAGGGTTATCGTTATCATCTTTCTAAATTCTTGTATGTGTTAATATACTGCATTGGTGTTTTTCCTTCTGGCTTACTTCACTCTGTATAATAGGCTCCAGTTTCATCCACCTCATTAGAATCAATTCAAATGTATTCTGTTTAATTGCTGAGTAATACTCCATTGTGTAAATGTACCACAGCTTTCTTATCCATTCATCTGCAGATGGACATCTAGGTTGCACAATTTGTATGGAAATACAAAAAACCTCGAATAGCCAAAGCAATCTTGACAAAGAAGAATGGAACTGGGGGAATCAACCTGCCGGACTTCAGGCTCTACTACAAAGCCACAGTCATCAAGACAGTATGGTACTGGCATAAAGACAGAAATATAGATCAATGGAACAAAATAGAAAGCCCAGAGATAAATCCATGCACCTATAGACACCTTATCTTTGACAAGGGAGGCAAGAATATTCAATGGAGAAAAGACTTTCTCTTCAACAAGTGGTGCTGGGAAAACTGGTCAAACACTTGTAAAAGAATGAAACTAGAACACTCCCTAACACCATACACAAAAATAAACTCAAAATGGATTCAAGATCTAAATGTAAGACCAGAAACTATAAAACTCCTAGAGGAGAACATAGGCAAACACTCTCTGACATAAGTCACAGCAGGATCCTCCATGACCCACCTCCTAGAATATTGGAAATAAAAGCAAAAATAAACAAAAGGGACCTAATTAAAATTAAAAGCTTCTGCACAGCAAAGGAAACTATAAGCAAGGTGAAAAGACAGCCTTCAGAATGAGAGAAAATAATAGCCAATGAAGCAACTGACAAAGGATTAATCTCAAAAATATACAAGCAACTCCTGCAGCTCAATTCCAAAAAATAAACAACCCAATCAAAAAATGGGCCAAGGAACTAAACAGACATTTCTCCAAAGAAGACATACAGATGGCTAACAAACACATGAAAAGATCCTCAATATCACTCATAATCAGAGAAATGCAAATCAAAACCACAATGAGATACCATTTCACACCAGTCAGAATGGCTGCTATCCAAAAGTCTACAAGCAATAAATGCTGGAGAGGGTGTGGAGAGAAGGGAACCCTCTTACACTGTTGGTGGAAATGCAAACTAGTACAACCACTATGGAGAACAGTGTGGACATTCCTTTAAAAACTGTAAATAGAATTGCCATACGACCCAGCAATCACACTCCTGGGCATACACACCGAGGAAACCAGAATTGAAAGAGACACACGTACCCCAATGTTCATCGCAGCACTGTTTATAATAGCCAGGACATGGAAAAGCATCAATTTAAACCTACATACTATTTAAAACTTAAAACCAAATTCTTTCTCATGACCTGAGAAGTCCAGGATAATAGGATTCCAGCTTATCTCTGCACATTCATGCCAGTGTACACTTCCGGCTCCATCCTCAGTGGCCTTCCTTGAGCCCACTATAACACACTGAGCTCTACCCTGCTTAAAGCATTTGTAAATTTCTTTTTCAGTTTTCAGTGTAAATGGAACTTTTTCTAAGTTGTTGGACCTTGTGTCGCTCTCTATCACAGCCCCTTCATTATTTCCTCTTAGCATTCATCTCAACTTGTTAATATTATTATTATAATTATTATTATTTGGTGGTGTATAGTGGGTGGGTGGGAAATTGGTTGTTTATACCTGCTGCCTACTTGTAGCACATTTATCCTCCACTAATTTCTGCAGAGCAAAGCACAATGCATAGAACATGATAAACAGTAAGTATTTCTTGAATGATTTGATGCATCATAAATAGAGATCTAGTCAATGAGTAGCTACAAGTTTTCTGACATCAATATGAACAGCAGGGAGTATTTTTTAAGTTGATAACATAATTATAAAACTTTCTTTCACTTCATATAAATGTTCATTTTTCTTACATTACATACATTGTTCACTTGAAAGTTAAAATAAAGAGTTCATTTAAATAAGAATAAGGCAACATTCTATAAAAAATGATATTTATTACTAAGGTTTCAAAAACATAGAGGGAAAATTAGAAATTAACATAATTAAAATAACACAAACATAAATAAAACAGAAAGAGGCTGTTCTCATTTCTGGTACTACTTACACTTCATCTAAAACAATAAGTTCAAAGAGAGTCTTGGCCAATCAGTACCCATTAAAATTATTTAATTTTTCAAAATTTATAACTCTTTTATTTTGTATATAGAAAACACAATTCCTTGTATATTCCATTATGTATACGGAAAAGCTATTTAATTTTCATTTGACAGATATAGAAACTGACGTTCAGAACAAATAAGAATCTTGCTTGAGGATATCCAACTAGGGGTTGCTAGTTCAATGGTGTTTCCATGATAAAATCTTATTTTCTAAGTACTTTTTTGTCACATATAACCCAAATCAAACTCAAATGTCTAAAAAGTTGGACTAACCAGTTTGGAGCTGGGAGCTGGGAGGGGGAACATGGTGAAGGAAAGAGCAGTGCTTCTCAGTGGGATGACCCTATTCAGCAGCCCACTAAGTTGGCCCCATATAAGAAAGTGGCATGACATCTCACTTCTAAACACTGATAACTATTTCAGACTTTGAACAAACTGACACTCATGACATCTAATCTGTCTGTAGATGGCTTTGATCTTGGGCTGAAGGTTAGCAACCTCTTTAAAAATACCAAACACACTTTTAAAAAACCAAGTATTCATAGATTTTGGCAACAAAGTGGGTTGAAACTTACATTGTCACCGAAGCAGAACCTTTGAACCTATAATTTTGTGTGTGTTATTATCTGCTAACTAAAAATACTTGCCTGGATAGATATATAGAATTAATATTGCAGCATGACAAGATGAATACATTTCATAACAGTGTGTGGTTAAGTGTATGGACTTTAGTTAATTTGGCCTCAGGGAAATAGTTACAACTTAGACCTTGGAATGATGCATAAGGCTTCTTCACAGGTGGTGTTACTCCTGAGCTTGACTCTACACTTTTGAGAGTCACGTTTAAATAGACAAACTTAAGGTTCTTTTGTCTATTAAAAATCTTCTAGTAGAAGGAGAATAAACTTTTGTATAACTCCATGGTATTTTCTATGAAGTTTGCCCTTAAAATTTTACTTTAGAACAATTGTAAAAAATTAAAGTATTTTATATGCAGTAAGAGGGATAAACCTATCTAGGAAAAAGCCTACCTAAGGAGACAAAAGAATTGTACACAGAAAATTATAAGACACTGATAAACGAAATCAAAGACAACATAAACAGGTGGAGAGATATTCCATGTTCCTGAGTAGGAAGAATCAAAACTGTGAAAATGACTATACTACCAAATGCAATCTACAGATTCAATGTGATACCTATCAAATTACCAATGGCATTTTTCACAAAACTAGATCAAACATTTATGGAAACACAAAAGACCTCGAATAGCCAAAGCAGCCTTGAGAAAGAAGAATGGAGCTAGGACTCAACCTTCCTGACTTCAGATTATACAAAGCTACAGTCATCAAGACAGCATGGTATAGGCACAAAACCAGAAATATAGACCAAAGGAACATGATAGAAAGCCCAGAAATAAACACATGGATAAAGTACCTGTGGGTACCTTATTTTGACAAAGGAGGCAAGAATATACAATGGGGCAAAGACAGCTTCTTCAATAAATGGTGCTGGGAAAACTGGACAGCTACATGTAAAAGAATGAAATTAGAACACTTCCTAATACCATACATAGAGATAAACGCAAAATGGATTAAAGACCTAAATGTAAGGCCAGAAACTATAAAACTCTTAGAGAAAAACATAAGCAGAACACTCAATGACATAAATTAAAGCAAGATTTTCTATGACCCAGCTCCTAGAGTAATGGAAATAAAAACAAAAGTAAACAAGTGGGACTTGATTAAACTTAAAAAGCTTTTGCACAGCAAATGAAACTATAAGCAATGTGAAAAGATAACCCTCAGAATAGGAGAAAATAATAGCAAATGAAACAACTGACAAAGGATTAATTTCCAAAATATACAAGCTGCTCATACAACATAATACAGAAAAACAAAAAACCCAATCAAAAAGTGGGGAAAAGACCTAAACAGACATTTCTCCAAAAAAGACATACAGATGGCTAACAAACACGTGAATAGATGCTCAATATTGTTCATTATTAGAGAAATGCAAATCAAAACTACAATGAGATATCACCTCACACCAGTCAGAATGGCCCTCATCAAAAAGTCTAAATGTTGGAGAGGGTGTGGAGAAAAGGGAACACTCTTGCACTGTTGGTGAGAATGAAAATTTATATAGCCACTATAGAAGATGGTATGAAGAATCCTTAAAAAACTAAGAATAAAACCACTGTATGACCCAGCAATCCCACTCCTAGGCATATATCCTGAGGAAACCAAAACTGAAAAAGACACACGTACCCCAATGTTCATTGAAGCACTATTTACAATAGCTAGAACACGGAAGCAAACTATATTACCTTCTCAGATGAATGGATAAAGAAGTGTGGTATATATACGCAATGAAATATTACTCAGACATAAAAAGGGACACGTGTGAATCAGTTCTAATGAGGTGGATGAACCTAGAGCATATTATACAGAGTGAAGTGAGTCAGAAAGAGAAAGATAAATGTTGTATATTAATGCATATATACGGAATCTAGAAAGATGGTACCAAAAATTTATTTGCAGGGCAGCACTGGAAAAGAGTCTGATGCTAGGAGGGATTGGGGGTAGGAGGAGACGGGGCCGGCAGAGACTGAGATGGCTGGATGACATCACCGACTCGATGGACATGAGTTTGAGTGAACTCCGGGAGTTGGTGATGGACAGGGAGGCCTGGCGTGCTGTGGTTCGTGGGGTCGCAAAGAGTCGGACACGACTGAGTGACTGAACTGAAATGAACTGAACTGAACTGAATGGAGAAACAGACATAGATAATAGACTTATGAACACGGGGAGACGGAAGGGTAGGGTGAGATGTATGGAGAGAGTAACATGGAAGCTTACACTACCATATGTAAAATAGAGAGCCAACAGGAATTTGCTGTATGTCTCAGGGAACTCAAACAGGGGCTCTATATCAACATAAATGGGTGGGATGAGGAGGGAATGGGATGGAGGTTCAAGAGGGAGCGGACATATGTATACTTTCTGGTTGATTCATGTTTGCAGAAAACAACAAAATTCTGTAAAGCAATTATCCTTCAGATAAAAAATAAATTTAAAAAATTAAAATATTTTTATACAGTCAGAGCTACATCAGTTACACATCTTGCCAAATCATACTCATTTAACACAGAGGGCTTACTGAAAGAAGACATTCTCAAGGTAAACTTTTCCACTTTTTTAGAAGTGGTGATCTGAGTCTATTGAGCAATCTGTGTTTGATTTATACACAATTTCTACTCAGAAATGTATGCTTCCTTTTGATTGTTTATTTACTCAGAAACTTTTTTTTTTAAGTAACTACTGGAGTTTAGACATTTCCCTTGGCATGCGGGTTGTAGGAGGAATAAAAAGATAACATCCAACACTTCTGGGACTTATTTTCGAGGACGGAAAAATAAGAAATTATATAATTTGATATAATGTAATATACTATATACTTACCATATAGTATAGTTGGCCTTCCTTATGTGTAGGTTCCACATCCGTGGGTGTGTGTGCCATGTGTGTTCATTTGCTCAGTCTTGTCCAATTCTTTGCAACACCACAGACTGTAGCCCATCAGGCTCCGCTGTCCATGGAATTTTCCAGGCAAGAGTACTGAAGTGGGTTGCCATTTCCTCCTCCAAGGGATCTTTCTGACTAGGGATTGAACCCACGTCTCTTGTGTCTTCTGCATTGGCGGGTGGATTCTTTACCACTGCACCACCTGGGAAGCCCACATCCATTGGATATGGAGGGCCAGTTCTAAAGAAATTGAGTGTTTGTGGGTTTTGACATCCAAGGGGCATCCTAGAACCAAACAATCCTTCATTAATACTGAGAGATGATTCTACTATAATGTAACATAAAACATCACCTGATAACATCACCCAACATAACATGATATAATGTAATAAAAACCATTATAAGTTTTCTGAGAAGGATATCAATTTCAGATACACAAATCCAATATCTCAATTCTTATCAACAGATATGAAGTAATATTTATTTCTCCCCTGTCTATTCGGACAATGGCTTGTAGGTTCTTCAGATTGTCTTAACTAGTTACAACTCATACTTCTGCACATATCTAATTTGAAATGAGTCCAAACATTTCTGAAAATAGCTTGAGCAATGTCCATTTATTTAAGAGATTTTCTAAAGAAACTTCTAAGGGCTGTACTCCCTTAAGAATTTAAAAGGATAAAAATAGCTTTGTATGAGTTTGCAAGTCTAAAGATAATAATTTAGGATGACAGCACTTTCACTTTTAAATAGATAAGGAAAATGATCTGATTTAGAAAGCCAGTAATATATTCAATTATTCTTTGCTGTCAATAAAAATAGGCTGGAATTTATCTGCTCAGAGTTGGTTTAGGAGATTTTATAACTACTGCACTTAAAGGTAATAAAAATTGGTCACACCCTTTATTGTTACTATCAGAAGCCCTGGAGAATATACTTGAAGTTTATTATGAGTAAATATCAGAAACAAATTCTCTTGTTATGACATTTACTTCACAAGCTGGCAACTCAGTCACAAATAGATGTAGATTACCTTATGTTTGAAATAAATTTACCTTGTCCATGCAGTCTTTTGGGCTTCCCTTATCGCTCAGTTGGTAAAGAATCCATCTGCAATGCAGGAGACCCCGGTTCAATCCCTGGGTCGGGAAGATCGGCTGGAGATGGGATAGGCTACCCACTCCAGTATTCTTGTGCTCCCCTTGTGGTTCAGCTGGTAAAGAATCTGCCTGCAATGTGGGACCTGGGTTTGATCCCTGGGTTGGAAAGATCCTCTGGAGAAGCGAATGTCTACCCACTCTAATATTCAGGCCTGGAGAATTCACAAAGAGTTGGCTATGACTGAGCAATTTTCACTTTCACTTTTAATGCAGGCTATTATGAATGCACCTAAAATTTAAGTATTACGTTTCATATTTCTGAATTGCTGTTTTCCCCCAGGCATGGATCTGGACTCAGTCACTAATGCATGCTTTTTCAAAGTGTCATTGCAAAAGTCATTATGTTTCTTGGAAAAAAATATCATAAATTATTAGAATTTATGAAGTGCTGTTATTTTCAAAGTCATTTATGAACATTAATTAATCAGTTTCCAGAACAGATATCTACCAAATACAGCATTTAGTTCCAGGAATAACATGACAAACTTGCAAAGATTTCAGCTTAGCATACTGCCTACTCTTTGACAGGGATGGGGAGCAAAACACTTTATTACATCAAGACTTATTTTCTCTCTCATTGAACTACAACTTACTACTTTTATTTAGTCATCACATTTACTTCTCTTCAGAATTTACCTTGGACAAGATACATATCTCCCAAGATATGCCTTACCAGACTAAAAACTATGTTTTGAAAAATGGGAAAGTAATCTGACATTTCTGATATGTTCTCAAAAACTACTATATTCCAAAAATTTTACTTTATTATATTTCTTTCAAGAATATGTTATTTACCCACAAAAATCTGGAGTTCAGTTTAGCATATTATTTTAGTCAGACTTATACAAGAAAAACATTTATTTTCCTGAGGAAACTAAGAAAAAACAAATCTCCCTGACAGTTGGCTGTTTAATTCAGCCCAGGAAGCAAACTGCATGTTTCAGGCATCATTCATTCTCTCTGTTGAGGACTATAACAAGAACTATGAAGTACAAAACTATTAAAAATAATGAGGGAAACAACTTTGCCTTTTTGTAAAAATTATGTTACTGTGTCATGACATTAGATAAATAGCTACTATTTATGATTTCATAAAGAAAATGAATTTTAGTATGGAAAATTAAAAACATATAGTCAACAAAACAATACAGGATTTTGATATTTTTTGTTGTTAATTCTTTAAATAACTTGTTTTAAAAGGTGGACCAGATTTCCTAGACCTGTAATTGCACTTATATATATAAACAATAATTCCATAGAACTCAGAACATTGATGTTCAAGGAATACAGATAAAGACCTTGGCACACAATCTTTGGTCAGTGGACCAAGTTAAACTTAATTTGATGGTATTTAGATAAAAGAAATATGAATATTTTAAAAAGATATAAAGAACACCCATGATTTTCAGATTTTGATTTTTCTCAGAACATGTCTTAAATAACAATAATAATTAATTAATTCATATAAAGTAAACTACTCCTGTGCCAAATAAGATATTTTGAAATCAAACACATAAAGCAAACTAGTATTCATACTCAACTTCATTTCATAAGTGTGAATTTCATCACAAAATTGCCAAAAACATAATAATCTCCCAAATATATCATAGATTCAGTTCTGTTCAGTTCAGTCACTCAGTCTTGTCCGACTTTTTGCAACCCAATGGACCACAGCACGCCAGGCTTCCCTGTCCATCACCAACTCGCAGAGCTTACTCAAACTCATATCCTTTGAGTTGGTGATGTCATACAACCATCTCATCCTCTGTCATCCCCTTCTCCTCCCGCCTTCAATCTTTCCCAGCATCAGGGTCATTTCCAATGAGTCAGTTCTTCACATCAGGTGGGTAAAGTATTGAAGTTTCAGCTTCAGTCGTTCCAGTGAATATTCAGGATTGATTTCCTTTAGGATGGACTAGTTGGATCTCCTTGCAGTCCAAGAGACTCTCAAGAGTCTTCTCCAACACCACAGTTCAAAAGCTTCAATTCTTCGGTGCTCAACTTTCTTTATAATCCAACTCTCACATCCATACACGATTACTGGAAAAACCATAGCTTTGACTAGATGGATCTTTGTTGGCAAAGTCAACTTTTTAATATACTGCTAGGTTGGTCATAGCTTTTCTTCCAAGGAACAAGCATCTTTTAATTTCATGGCTGTAGTCACCATCTGCAGTGATTTTGGAGCCTCAAAAAATAAAGTCTCTCACTGTTTCCATTGTTTCTCTATTTGCAGTTAAAATCTCACTACACTGTCTAAATTTTTCTTTTCTCACTGAACAGTGAAAACTATATCGCTGTTTTTTTTCTTTCTTTCTTTTTTTTAATTTTATTTAAAATTTATTTATTTTAATTGGAGGCTAATTACCTTACATTATTGTGTTGGTTTTGCCATACATATATCATAGTTTTGAGTTAAAACTATATCATAATTTTAATGAAGTTGAGCCTGAACTTCTCTCTTTTTTTAAATTTTTTAAAGCTTATTGTCCTTTAGTTAAAAAATTGAAGTATATATGATTTACAGTGTAGTGTTAATTTCAGCTGTAAAGTGACTCAGTTATACATATACTGATATATATGTTGTTTCTTGAAATCCTGTTTCTATAATGATTTATCATAGGGTATTGACCATAGTGTTCTGTGCATTTCAGTAGGACATTGTTGTTTATCCATTCTATATATAAAGCCTTACTTCTTGTAACCCCAAACTTTCATTCCATCTCTCCACCAACCCCTCTCCCTTGGCAACCACCATTCTGTTCTCTATGTCCATAATTCTTTTTCTGTTTCATAGACAAGGTTCACTTGTGTCATATTTTAGATTCAACATAAGTTGTTGTTCAGTCACTAAGTTGTGTCTGACTCTTTGTGACTCCATGGACTGCAGCACACCAGGCTCTCTGTCCTCCATGTCTTCTGAAATTTAAATTCGTATCCATTGAGTCGGTGATGATATCAAATGGTATTTTTTCTTTCTCTTTCTGCCTTAACTTCACTTAGTATGATAACCTCAAGTTGCATCCAGGTTGCTGCAAATTGCATTATTTCATTACTTTTTACGGTTGTAATATTCCGTTGTACCACAGCTGTTTATCCATTCACCTGTCAGTGGACATTTGGGTTGTTTGCATGTCTTGACATTGTAAATAGTGCTGCTATGAACATAGGGGTACATGTATCTTTTTGTATTAAAGTTTTGTTAGGTTATATGCCCAGGAATAAGATTGCTGGATAATATAGTAATTCTATTTTTAGTTTTCTAGGAAGCTCCATACTGTTCTCCACAGTGAAAGTGAAAGTGAAGTCGCTTAGTCGTGTCTGACTCTTTGCGACCCCATGGACTGTAGCCTACCAGGTTCCTCCATCAATGGGATTTTCCAGGAAAGAGTACTGGAGTGGGTTGCCATTTCCTTCTCCAGGAGATCTTCCTCACCCAGGGATTGAACCCGGGTCTCCCTCATTATATGCAGACACTTTACCATCTGAGCCACCAGGGAAGCCGTTCTCCATAGTGGCTTTATCAATATTCATTCCCAGCAGTGTAAGATGCCCTTTTCTTACACCAGCAGTGTAAGATGCCCTTTTCTCCACATCAACTTCAGCACTTGTTTTAGTAGACTTTTTAATGATGGCCACTCTGATCAGTGTGACGTGGTACCTTATTGTAGTTTTGATTTGCATTTCCCATAATAAAAAGTTGGAAGGACTGATGCTAAGACTGAAACTCCCTTTGACCACCTCATGTGAAGAGTTGACTCACTGGAAAAGACTCTGATGCTGGGATGGATTGAGGGCAAGAGGAGAAGGGGACGACAGAGGATGAGATGGCTGGATGGCATCACCGACTCAATGGACATAAGTTTGAGTGAACTCCGGGAGTTGGTGATGGACAGGGAGGCCTGGCGTGCTGCGATTCATGGGGTTGCAAAGAGTCGGACACAACTGAGCGACTGAAATGAACTGAATAAAAAGTGATGTTGAGCATCTTTTCATGTTCCTATTGGCTGTCTGTATTTCTTCTTTGGAGAAATATCTAGATTTTCTGCCCATTTTTCCATTGTTCTTCATGAGTTGTATGAGTTGTTTGTATATTCTGGAAATTAACTCCTTGTCAGTCACATAGTTTCCAGGTTTTTTTTTTTTTCTCTAGGTTGTCTTTTCATTTTATTTATGGTTCCTTTGCTATTCAAAAGCTTGTAAGTTTGCCTAGGTCAAGATGGACCAGAACTTCTAAGGGTTCTTTGCTCTTTGAAAAAATATTCAATTTACCTATTATTTTTGAAAAGTCCAGTTAAGAAAGCTCAACACAATTGTTTAGGCTAATGAAAATATGGGGGAGGGGAAGCGTGAAAAGCTTTGCAGCATGTTGTGTGGGTTATGGTTGTTAAAACCTGTTTTGTACTAAAAATGATACCACTCTGCAGCTTGATATATAATTATAGGGTTTTAAAGGAACTTGGAGATCATGCAATCCCAATATCTCATTTTACAGATAAATAAACTAAGGATGGTGTCTCCATAAATTCATTTCAAAAGTTTTGGGGATTAGAATTGAATTATTTAAAATAATTAAAAAGGGTACTATAATGGTTAAGTTTAGGTGACATTGTGACTGGGCCAGAAGGTGCCCAAATAATCTTTGTGTATTTGTGAGGGTGTTTCTGCATTTGAATCTGTAGACTGAGTGAAGCAGATAACCTTTTTCAATTTGGAAAGGTCTCATCCAATTCATTAAAAGTAGAAAAGAAACAGAAAAAAGTAGGCAAGTATGGAAATAACTTACCACGTTCTAACAGTGTATAGCAAAAAGTAGGAAAGTAGAGTTATAGAAATGATTCATCATGTTCACATCAGTGTATAACAGTACACACAATCAGTAAAGGGAGTCATTGGAAATCCTTCCTAAATGTCAAAGGAGCATGGACATCACAAAGAATATTTTCCTTGAAAGGACTGATGGAACCACAACTGCTTTCATTCTTTAGCACCATTTTGTGTTGAGCAGGCAAATTACTCATTTTTCTTGAAGCTGCTTTAGATTTTGACATAAATACAGATTGAATCTGTTTTCATAGTCTATTGAACACTTAAATTAGTAACTTATTTTGCTGGGTGTTTAGTTCATAGTAGCAGATGACAGCAGCTCTGTTTGTTAACAACTTACAGTATTGCATGCAACATACTCAACACTTGTGTACATTATGTCCTTTAACCCTCATAATAGTTATATGGGAATGTTAAAAGATATACCCAACACCACACTAAGAGTCGAGATTCAAATCAATCTAATCAAAACTTGCACTGTTTAACATTAATGCCAAATTATATTCTGAAAAATGTAGTATGGATGGATGAAAATATAAATGGTATATTACATATTGAATAATGCATTTAATACTCCCATGATTATGAATTAAAATTCACCTGCAAATGTATGTGTTGTTGATAAGAACTGACTTAGCTTTTGGATTCATACTCAAATGACCATGCATCTAGTTCTCTTAATCAGCAAAAATGAAAATCTCATAGTATATCTCATGCTCGTTATGACTATATCTCAGTCTCTACTGTGGGATCCAGGGCACAAATCTTATGTCTAACCAAGGTGAGAAAACCATTAAGACCATGTGCCATCACTGGTATGTGATCAATACAAATGTGTGTTGTTCAGGCAGCTGTGGCTGTGCCAAATGATATTTTCAGTTGCTTGTTTATTTTGTTCCGTCAAAGCACAGTCAGATCTTAAGGTGCAAGGATAATAAGGTTCATTGATTTTACTGCATGCTTGACATACTCCAGGAGCAAGGAGCAAATTCTGAACTGTGGAAAGTCACTGTTCCTCTGCTGTTGATCGGGTATTTTAAGCAGTTCTAAAATATTTTGGAAATGAAAATGACAAAATCCAACTTTGGGGATTGTGTGATTTGAGAGTTGTGAGGAGAGTTTATATATTTTCAATGTAATTGAGATGTTGTACCATGTTAAGAAGGCAAAAAATAGTGTGTCCATTCCTCAGCTCCCCAGGACACCAAACCTAATTGACTGATAGCTAGAGCAGGCTGACAGCAGGACAAATCCCTCAAGGCTGTTTGTGAAGCAAATAGATGACTGCTTAGAAAGGCAGAGGTGTTCTCGTTAACCTTTCATCCTCCTATACTGCTGTCTCCAGACTGTACAATCAATCCTAGGACTTGAGACCACTGACTTTAACAGGTACATCCAAGAGAAGAGTCAACCCACAGGAATCTTTCTAAAGCTTGGACAGTATAAAATTATATTTATAGTTGCAAAGAACATTAGCAAAAAAAGAAAAATTTTGACCAAAATGTCAAAAACTTAAAGTAATTTTGTTTATGGATTTATTTATCATATAAAAATAAAGCCACACACATTGCTAACAATTTGTAATAATTACCTGAGAACTGTTCATGCACCTCTTCCTTGGGATAATTCAGAATTGATTTTAAAATTAAACTTTGCTATGAGAAATTGCTTACTGGAGCCATTAGATTACTTTTGTTGGCTACTTATTCCCTACTTTAATTTTTCTTTGCCAGAAAGCACCTTTTCTGCCATTTTTATTACCGAACCTGATACAAAAGTGAGTTGCGAATAACATCAAGTATACAGTTACGCTACTGGGTGCAAATATTTCTGTCCCAAGTTGATTCAGAGATAAAAGCACATCATGCTTTACAATAGTTGACATTTTTAAAGAATCCATAGTATAAACAAACAATTATATTTTATTTCCAAAACTAGGGTCAGATTTTAAGTTACTGAACTAAATTGCTTAGAGCATATAAGATATGGACATCTTAGCTATGGAAAAAGCAATTTCTTTCATACTGACCATCACTATCAAGAGATTTATATATACTTTCCATAGAAGCCACAGCAGTGACAACTCCATGCATTAATTTGGCACCTTCTGAATATGTGTAATCATGTGTGAACACTAAAATTCCAAAGTGTTTAAAATTTCTTTATTTAATGTACCATAGATATTTACAAGATTTTAATAATATACATTTTTTCTTTCCAAACAAGTCTGCTTTGAATGTTACTTTGTCACGGGGACTTTTTTTTTTTACAGAGTAATTTGCTTTTTAAAAAACTGAAAGATTTATGGTTTTATTCATCATATAAGTGGCTGAATAGCAAAACAACAAAAAATTGTGATAACAACTGACAGGAAATGGACGCTAGGTTCTAAGACTGAAATGCCTCTGGAACTCAAACCTGCAAAATATAAAAATGAAACAAAATATATTGAGAAAAAGTAAAGTCACTTGTTAGATTAATTCTTCATGAACCAAACACATACTATCATTTCTCTTTTAATACCACATTTATTACACTTGTTTCACTTACATTGCGTTTAATTTTAGGACTTGTTTTTTAACCCTCTGATTTAGGATATCTGTTTTAACTATAAAAAAAAAAAGAAAGAAAGAAAAATGCCTAAACTTGGCCAAGTCTGACTAAAGGGCAGAATAGGATTGGCCAACATGTAGTGGCTGATGAGTTATACTCAGTCACAGCTTCAGATAGATAAGTGAGTGATTCTTCTAAAGCAGAAATAATAAATTATTATTATATACTAAATCTGACTGATTGGTGTTACCTGCTTAGGACATCATGTTGAGAGGATTTGAAAGCACTAACTCAGCTCAGTATGAATGCCATAATCGATTAGTGATGTCTGCCATGAAAATGGCAATGGAGATGTACCTACACGTACATCACACTTGTTTTTCCTGCTCTGAGAAGCTTGCAGGTACCCATGGAAAACCTTTCCAGTTTTGTGCCAACAAGATAAAGCATATACATACCAGCGACAGTTGTGAAGTTTTTTTTTTTTTTTTTAGTTTCAAATTAGGAAACATAAAACTGCTTGCCATATGTAAACATGTTATAAATTTGAGGGACTAAAGAAAATTGACTCATCACCTCTTGCTCACAATTGAAATATGGAAAAAATAGACCTTTTATTTTTCAGCCAATATTTAAACAAAAATTGGAAAGATTCATAGAGCCCAGATTTCATGCTGGCAGCTGTCTTTATTCAAAATCCACAACAGCAATGGTGATTCAACTTACTTGACATTTTTGGAATCCTAATTTCTTCACTGCTGCTTCCATCCCCACCATCACTAACTGTTCTTATTTCAATCAAGTAGTCCTCTTCAAAGGGAACCAGAAGCTCAGCAGATGTGTTGTTTGTTTCCAAAATATGAGTTTTACTCTGTCTGTTTTGCCGGTATAGAATCTGAATAAAATGGTGAATCGTGTTAAATGGACATGTAGCTTCTCGAAGGTGCAGAAACTCTTACAGAACGCTAGCACTGTGAGCCTTATCCATGGTGTAGTCCTTGGATGGAAATATCTGGTCTACATTTTTTCTTTAAATTTTGTTGTGAAGAAAACATATTTCCTTTTTGGCCAATGCTTCTAAAATCAGTATAGACTTATCTCTATTAATTAAGTCGCTTGAGGCCATTATTTCTGGAGTTTGCTGTGGAAAGTTACTGATTAGTCTGGACCCATTTCAAGTGTCTGGATACTATATGCATTTGTCAGCAGATGATGTTCTTTACCACTGATGGAAATGGTTTGTCTTGTTATTTGTCTTATTATTGGATTTCTTTTATATTGCTGATAGATTATATCCTTTTGTAGCCTAAGTTTTAGAAATTCTGTTTGAATATACTTTTTGATCTCATTCTCATCTCACATTTTTAATACCTAAATACACAATCATATTTTTTGAATATGGGTGAGTTGCTTGAAGAAAAAAATGTTGCATACTGTAAAGATTTATTTGTTAATGCTTCAGGACACATTACTGACCTCACAGTATAAAATTTACCATGAAGAACTTAAAAGCAGTAATGCTAAATATTTCCAAAGCATTAGAACAAAGATTTCTATATTTCCACATGCATAAAATGTGTTTCTTATGGTTCTAACATTTATCATTACTTAGGTATCTAAGTGATCTGTTTAAAGGAAAAACAGAATACTCACCTTGTAGCCTAACACTTCAGACTCATTTTCCATAGTTTTTACATGCTCCCAGTTTAGGCATAGCTTAGAGTTTGTCAACTTCCAGGCAATGTTAGCTGGTGGTTGGCTTGGAGCTTTAAAAAGATAATCAAAGATCCAAATGAATATTAATTAGTTCATGGTTACCGTATGACCCGACAACACAAAAAAGAAAAATAAGTCCTGGATAATTAGCATGAAAGGAGGTAAAATGTTTTTAGTGTCATTTCAAATATCATATTAATTCTAATCAGAGGAAGTAAATTCATTCAAATTCCGGTCATTTGGAAATGTTTTTGTGACAAACGTGAATTAATAATGGTATGCTGCATTTCCAGCATTAATTTAGTAATAATTTCTGTTGAATTTGTTTACTTTACTATATGTAAATAGATGGAGGGCTCCTTTATCTGATGTTTAATTTGCCCATCAATGAGCCTCTCAGACAAACTCCGGTTGCAAACTTTTTACATATATCAATACAGAGGTGTACATTCCTAGTAGTCCTTTACTTTTAATCTTGTATTAATTAGGACTCATTGACTATAAATAACACAACCAACTCAAGTTATTTTAAACAAAATATTAGCAATAGATTGTGAAGGATATAGGGGACTCTCCTGGAATTCATGGCAGAATGCAGCAGAACCTTAGAGGACAAAAAAATGTCTGAAAGCCAAGAAGTTCCTCTCTCTACCTGCTAATCTTGCCATGGACCACCTCTTGGTTCTGTCAGTATATGCAGCAGAAATCAAGGCTGCCTACCTCATCTGAGATTTGAAACCTCCTTTGTTGAGAGGTAGTTCAAGCTAGAATCTCCAGGTAAAAGCTAATGATTGGCTTAATTTGGCCATATTCTATTTTATCCTAATCCATTGTGGCTAGACAGTGAGAAAGACATATGATTCTCAACACAGATAGAGCTAGTAGGAACCATGAAGAGGAAAAGTGATTACAAACTAGGTGATCATCCCGAAAGGTGTCTACCCTGAATCCAAACTGTGGTTTTAGTTCCCTAAGATTAATGTTTTCTGGGAGAAGGAAGGTATGAAGTTCAAGAAGACATATTTAGAATCAGCTTTCTAAAGTAATGGATCTCAACCAACTGGAAGATTTTACATACAAGAAAACTAGAGTCCAGGTTGAAAATCTGCTTCTTCAAAACCATATAGATAATGAGTGCTTAACCCAGTCAGAATCCTGGTTTCTTGACTTTTAATCTATTTTTTGTTTTTCTTCTGCATGACAGCACACTGCTTCTCCAAGATTTGAATCCACGTGATTATTTTTGAGATTTAAGAAACTGAAGAGACTAAAAATAATTCAGCTGGATAGCAGAGGCAAAGATAAAACTGCCCAGAAAGATGTTTTTTGCATCTTATTTGAATTTGTGAGGCTAAATGAACATAATATTTAACTCATTATAACACTGATGGAAATGATTTCTTTTGGAGTTTTAACTCAATGGCTATTTAGTGTCTTATGTGCCACTGGAAGAATTACAGGGTGTCACCCAACATTGCCTTATGATATATCTACTTGCCTTCTCTAAGTCCATGGGATGTCATATACCTAGTCACTTATACCTCAACTGGCACATAGTAGAGAGATAAACGTTTCACCCATGCTCCCATGGGGCTTAGTTCATATATTTTATTATGAATTTATCACACTGAATTATAGTTATTCATGCTTTGTGTTTCTTTAAATTTACTGAGAATGCATTACCAGCCTCTAGCATAGTGCTTGGCATGTAGGCAGAGGCATATATATCATATATGTTGAATAGTGACTGTGTAATAGATGGCTAAACAAAAACCACTCAAGGTCCTATGTGATTTTCTCAGATCATGTAGATTATGCACTGGACAGTGAGCAGACCCATAGGTGACACAATGTGGCAAATCTGTTAATTATGCTATCCTACAATTGAGGCTAATTGACATGGTCATACCTACAGAAACCCATATGAATTTATAAAATAAACATGCCAGATGAATAAACCATGTCCTAGTACATTTCTTGACAATATAAACCAAATAATAATTAAAAGCCTGAGAGTTTTGCACGTAGTAAGAATTCAGTGAAGAGGAACTAAAGAGCCTCTTGAGAAGGTGAAAGAGGAGAGTGAAAAAGTTGACTTAAAGCTCAACATTCAGAAAACAAAGATCATGGCATCCAGTCCCATCACTTCATGGCAAATAGATGGAGAAACAGTGAAAACAATGGCAGAGTTTTATTTTTCTGGGCTCCAAAATCTGCAGGTGGTGACTGCAGCCATGAAATAAAAGGATACTTACTTCTTGGAAGAAAAATTATGACCAACCTAGACAGCATATTAAAAAACAGAGATGTTTCTTTGCCAACAAAGGTCCATCTAGTCAAGGCTATGGTTTTTCCAGTAGTCGTGTACAGATGTGATTGTTGGACTATAAAGAAAGCTGAGCACCGAAGAATTAATGCTTTTGAACTGTGGTGCTGGAGAAGACTCTTGAGAGTCTCTTGTACTGCAAGGAGATACAACCAGTCCATCCTAAAGGAAATCAGTCCTGAATGTTCATTGGAAGGACTGATGTTGAAGCTGAAACTGATACTTTGGCCACCTGATGCGAAGAGCTGACTCATTTGAAAAGACCCTGATGCTGGAAAAGATTGAGGGCAGGAGGAGAAGGAGACAACAGAGGATGAGATGTTTGGATGGCATCACCAACTCGATGGACATGAGTTTGAGTAAGCTCTGGGAGTTGGCAATGGACAGGAAAGTCTAGTGTGCTTCAATCCTTTGGGTCGCAGAGAGTCGGACACGACTGAGCAGCTGAACTAAGCTGAACTGATGACAATGATTATAGTTTTCAACTGTTTTTCCTCAATTTATTTCAAAGTGCCCTTTCTAATCTTTCTCAGTTATGAAAGAGATAATATAAAAATTCTCACAAGATACCACAATTTTAATATCTAGTATACTCTTTGGCACATTTCTTTTATCTCTGGTCTTTAAAACAAAGTACTAACTTTAACAATTTCATATAATCAATACAGCAAAAATAAAAATTCATGTCTTTGATATCACTGGCAGTAGCAGATTCTGAAGGTATTATCTATTGCTGTGCCTTTTCTATATGTTTGCATGTTTAGATAAAAAGTACTCCTTTTATACTATGAATCCATTGATGATGCTTCAGATGGAGAGAAAGAAGAAATGACTTCTATTAAGTATATGTTAGTGACTGTGTCTCTGAGATTGGGATATTTGCATTTGTTTCCTCATCTACCATAACAGAAGTAAGGCATTCCATGGACATAAAATGAGAAACATTTTATCAGGAATGAATTCATGGAATGAATGGCTAATTGTGTGGGTTATTGGGAATGCTTTACTCTTCATGCTTTCTGGAAGATGTAAAGAATTGGACTTCGAAGTCAGAGAAACCTGAATCTGTATACCGTCTCTTCTGAGAGGCCTGGTTTTCCAATTTTGGAATGAGACTAACATATCCCAGTTTATAAGAGTTTTAGCTTCCATGAAATAAAATGAGAAATGTCCCTCCATTTGTTAGTGGTCCATAATATATTGCTCAGTAATTGTTAACTCTCTTTCCTATGAGTATCCATTCTTCACTGTGGTATTACGACATAGTCAGTTTTTCAATGGTGTTCAATGTGGATTGTTTCTAATAACACAGTTCCAAAGTTTGCAAATGATTCATTTCTTAAATATAATTAGGGGTATTTTTAAGATTTTCCCTTCATAATTTTGTTCTTCCTTCAGTTTTTCATGTACTTTTTGAAAGGCAGAAAAAATTGGGAATTCTCAGCTAATAATCTGGAAAGTTCTCATAGTCCAGAGCTTTTCTTATTTTGTCCATGGGTGTGACTTCAATGTCTATGCCTTTTGTCTAGTATTGAGTTGGGAAAAAAGTTTGTTATTTCTAAAAGGTGCTTCAGAAGGCCTTTAACAATTCTGATTTCATGAGTTTGTTGTATTTACCTAAACTGGATTGTAGATATCTGTGACAAAATAGAAATTTCTGTCACCTTGAAAAACCAAAATACTGTCACGTGGATAATATAAAACACATGCCATGTATGTTTATACCTAGTTGGTCACTGGAAAACTCAACAGCAAGCATTTTTCCAATCTTTTGAAAGAATTTTGCAGGCAATTTTCAAAGACTAAATTATTTTCTATTAATCAAATGACAGAGCAACATTAAACTAGCCCTCTGCAGCTCTAATGGCTTCCCTGTGATCAATTTTTCTGTAGATGGCATTTATATTCAACTGTCGTTCACACTGTGAACTCAATTCAAAAACAACTTCTTATGTTACACTTCTAAGTAACAGCATGGGGTTGACATTTGGGAGAGAGAGAAAGAACATAAGTGCAAGATGAAATAAAAGCTTAATGCTTCCTTTATGTCTAAATATGGATTGATTGCATTATTTACAACAAGAAAAATTCAGTACAAAGTGCTAGTCAGTCAACGTCAGGGGCCAAATTGAAGCAAAATTTGCAAACACTTTTTATTACTGGGTCTGAATACTTCTGTCTGTATAAGCAGTGCTTTTCCTCTCCCCTTTCCTCTTGGAATTGATGTAAATATTTTTCTCCCTTTAGTTGTAAATTTAAATTTTATTTAGTGACGTCTGTGTAAATGACAATATACTTGCAGTGGTCCTCAGTTTTCTTTTGGAAAGACAGCATTTTCAGTAAGCTACAATACTTAGTATCAAACCACTGATATTTATTTTAAAAATCCCATATTTAAATAAAAAAGACTTTTATTTAAAAGTCTATCATCATCACCACCAACAATAATAACAAAGACTTAAGAAACTTTGTATATACTGTTCCATCTATTTGGAGGTCTCTTTGTCCACTAGATCTCTTTATTTTTTTATGTCATGTATGTCTCAGCCTCTTAATTTCTTCATAGTAACTTTTCATAATTTGTGACTATTTTATTTCACTTTTTCTTGTTTTTATTTGCCTCCCCACTAAAGAGAAATTGCCTGAAGGCACATATCCTTTCTGTTTTAATCTCCATTAGTCACCTAACCCTGTTCATGGCTCATGGGAGGTACTACTCTCTTGAGTGAAAAACTGATTCATTGTATTTCCAAAAATAAAAATAAAAAGGCTCTGTTTTCTGCTTATCCAATCAGAACAGGCAAAGATTTTGATGAATGTAAGCTCTGCTTTCTCACAATTTACAATGGATGACCAAATATCAGATGGAAAATCTAGGCAGTGGTAGTGTGAATATGTGATGCATGTAGATGACTACTATTCAGAGTTAATTATAGTGTCATCTAAAGGGCACGGAAAATCAAGGTAAGACCCAGGGATAGCATTTAGAATCAGAGCTATCCTTGGTGATTCATGAAAGCCATTTCTCATATTTTCTTTGCATGTTCTTCCATGACTCTTGAAGAAAATTTCTGCAACAAATTTATGAAAAGAAAGAAACTAGAAGTACTTTAAGAAATGCATAGGAAGTGAAATCACCTCTCAAGAAGAAATATAATAATATATGTTACCACACATTGAGCTCTCACTGTATGGCTGCCTCTGGGTCACCTCGCTGTACATTATATCCTTTAGTTCTTAAAGAAAACTCTGGAGGAAAGTACAATCATCTCTGTTTTTCAGTTGAGAAAAAAGGTTCTGAGTCATTAAGTAAATAGACTTCTCACACAGTTCATGGCTGAGCTAAGACTCACATTCAGTTATTTCACTCTGAAGTCTTTTTCTAGTTCTTTTCAAAGGTATCTCACAATGGGCCAAAGTTATGGAATCACTCATAAAAAAAAAATGCCAACATATTAAAGAGGAAATTTATAGATCAGTAGAAAAGATATTTGTCTGTTTATAGGCATGATGGGGTCATTACAAACTGAGAGAATGCATAAAATCAGATAATCAAATATTAAATGTTAGATCAGTAAGTCTGGCGCTGCTGGATGAGGAAAGGGAATGGAAAGTAATTTGTGGACAGTGTGAACAGACTGTGAAAGATCTTGTACACCTTTCTCTAGTCTTTGTTCTCTGAAATAGAGACAATGAAAATTTGAAATTAAAAGAGGATGTGACTCTTATTACAGGAGGAGAAAATCTCAAGGCAGTTTGAGGTTTGGACTGAAGATCTGAGAGTCTGGAGAGAGGGAGACACTATTTAGATGATTAGAAATGAACACTACAAATTAGCACAATGTCCATGGGATCCAGAGATTCAGAGTCTATATTCATTGTATGTCAGTCCAACACATGCCACAATAGAATCTTTATAAGCATCTTTATTTTTTTGTATCTAGGAATTAAAATAACATACTTCTTGATGTGCTTTCATAATTAAGATAAGTATACTGAATATTAATACTAGGCTTAGGACTTAAATGTGCTCAGTATTTTGTAACTGTGATTGGTAGAATCAGGGCCTCCCAAACATATCCAGGTTCTGATCCCTCAAACCTGTGGATATCTTACTTTATATGGAAAAGGGGATGTTGCATGTATAATTATGTTGACGATCTTGACATAGAGCAATAACCCTGGATTCTCTGGGTGGGTTCAGTGTGATCAAAATGATGCTTATGAAGGAAAGCGCCAGGGTCAGAGGAAATGTGAAAGGCAGAAGTAGAAGGTTCTAGTCACAGGGAGACTTGAAGATATCATGCTGTTGGCATTAAAGAGAGAAGAAAGGGTCACAAGCCAAGTGGTGTGTGTTGTCTCCAAAAGCCAGAAAATTCAAGGAAACAAGTGCTGTTCTAGAACTTCCAAAAGGAGCTCAGAAGCTTACCCAAAGCTTGTTTTCCAACCAGTGAAACTCATTTTTGATTCAGCCTTTAGAAGTGCATAATAACAAATTTCTATTGTTTTAAAACACTAGGTTGTGGTAATTTGAATAGCAACAAGAGAAGACTAAAGCAGTTTCTATTAGATTTTCCAATGACAGTGATAAAAAATGTTGAAAGAATAAAATTAGAGATTTGATTGGTATTCAAATACAAAATGGAGTCTTGTAGAACCTTATTCTCAAGTCCTTGTTGGATATTTTGATAAAAGAGTTCATGCAAACAGGCTGGTGTAAGAAAAATTTAAGAAATATTGAAAGAAGATGCTCATGAAAGAAATTAGGAATTACAAGGGGTTTTATTCATTTTTTTTTTAATGAAAAAGAAGAGGGATGCTAAACTTCACTTTATACTTTCTGACTCTCATCTCACTCTTCTCTCACCAGATATATTCTAGCACTATAGCACTTGGATAAAAGTACTCCTTGTTAATGAAATTGTTTTCGAAGGACATGTTTCATACTCTTTGATGAGGCTGATCTCATGTGAACACTCAGGAAAACCACCAATAAAGTTCTTGGCACTTAATCAAAATTTCAGTCAAGCCCATTTGTAGGACCAAATGGGTCAACTGAACACATCTCTTGCTACTGTGTCTAAAACAAGTTTTCTGCTTAAACACATAGAGTATGTTAGCATAAACTATCATATGGTTGATTTAGGATGCACAAGCAATCAAACTATCAAATTCAAAGTAAAGAAAAAAAATTATTTTTAAGGTTATATATGTGTGTAATCTGTATGCAGGTCAGGAAGTAACAGTTTAAATTGGACATGGAACAACAGACGGGTTGCAAATAGTGAAAAGAGTATGTCAAGGCTGTATATTGTCACCCTGCTTATTTAACTTATATGCAGAGTACATCATGAGAAATGCTGGGCTGGATGAAGTACAAGCTTGAATCAAGATTGCTGGGAGAAAGACCAATAAGCCTTACATATGGAAATGACACCACACTTATGTCAGAAAGTGAAGAAGAACTAAAGAGACTCTTGATGAAAGTGAAAGAAGCGAGTGAAAATGATGGCTTGAAGCTCAACATTCAGAAAACTAAGATCATGGCATCTGATCCCATCACTTCATGGAAAATAGATGGGGAAACAGTGACAGGCTTTATTTTTGGGGAGACTCCAAAATCACTGCAGATAGTGACTGCAGGCATGAAATTAAAAGACGCTTACTCCTTGGGAGAAAAGTTATGACCAGCCTGGCCAGCATATTAAAAAGCAGACACATGACTTTGTCAACAAAGGTCCATCTAGTCAAGGCTATGGTTTTTCCAGTGGTCATGTATGGATGTGAGAGCTGGACTATAAAGAGACCTGAGTGCCGAAAAATTGATGCTTTTGAACTGTGGTGTTGGAGAAGACTATTGAAAGTCCCTTGGACTGCAAGGAGATCCAACCAGTCCATCCTAAAGATCAGTCCTGAATATTTATTGGAAGGACTGATGCTAAAGCTGAAACTCCAATACTTTGGCCACCTGATGTGAAGAACTGACTCACTTGAAAAGCTCCTGATGCTGGGAAAGATTGAGGGCAGGAGGAGAAGGGATGACAGAGGATGAGATGGTTGGATGGCATCACCATCATGAGTTTGGGTGAACTCCGGGAATTGGTAATGGACAGGGAATCCTGGAGTGCTGACGTCCATGGGGTCACAAAGAGTCAGACATGATTGAGCGACTGGTGTGTGTGTGTGTGTGTGTGTGTGTGTGCTTATATAGGTGGTTCTCTGTATCTGTGTATCTCTGGATTCAACATTAGCAGATTCAAACAATTTAAGATTGAAAATGTTTGAAAAAAATTACAGAAAGTTTTAAAAAGCAAAATTTTAATTTGCTGTGTGCAGTTAATAATAATTTACATAGCATTTACATTGTATTAATATTTGCAACTATGTAACATTTTACATTTTTATGTATATATAAGTAATCTAGAGGTGATTTTAAATATACAGAGGATGTATTAATATGTAGGTAATATACAAATTCTATGATTTTTTTATGCAAGGCATGTGAGCACCCATAGATGCCCTTGGAACCAATCCCCCTCGACTACTAAAGGACACATGTATGTGTATGTGTATATAGATGTATGTACATGATCTTATATGTATAGCATGTGTATATCTATATCTTTTTGCTAATTAGTTTATTGTTTGGGTCTCAGCCCACCTTAAACTGGTCAATGGAAGTAAAGTAATACAAGGAAAAGAAGAAGTAAAACTCTCACTGTTTGCAGATTACATGATCCTCTACACAGAAAACCCTAAAGACTCTACCAGAAAATTGCTAGAGCTAATCAATGAATATAGTGAACTTGCAGGATATAAAATCAACACACAGAAATCCCTTGCATTCCTATACACTAATAATGAAAAAATAGAAAGAGAAATTAAGGAAACAATTCCATTCACCGTTGCAACAAAAAGAATAAAATACTTGGGAATATATCTACCTAAAGAAACAAAAGACCTATATATAGAAAACTATAAAACACTGGTGAAAGAAATCAGAGAGGACACTAATAGATGGAGAAATATACCGTGTTCATGGATTGGAAGAATAAATATTGTGAAAATGAATATATTACCCAAAGTAATTTATAAGTTCAATGCAATCCCTATCAAGCTACCAACGGTATTTTTCATAGAGCTAGAACAAATAATTTCACAATTTGTATGGAAATACAAAAAACCTCGAATAGCCAAAGCAATCTTGAGAAAGAATGGAACTGGAGGAATCAACCTGCTGGACTTAAGGCCCTACTACAAAGCCACAGTCATCAAGACAGTATGGTACTGGCATAAAGACAGAAATATAGATCAATGGAACAAAATAAAAAGCCCAGAGATAAATCCATGCACCTATAGACACCTTATCTTTGACAAGGGAGGCAAGAATATTCAATGGAGAAAAGACTTTCTCTTCAACAAGTGGTGCTGGGAAAACTGGTCAACCACTTGTAAAAGAATGAAACTAGAACACTCCCTAACACCACGCACAAAAATAAACTCAAATTGGATTAAAGATCTAAATGTAAGACCAGAAAATATAAAACTCCTAGAGGAGAACATAGGCAAAATACTCTCCGACATAAGTCACAGCAGGATCCTCCATGACCCACCTCCTAGAATATTGGAAATAAAAGCAAAAATAAACAAATGGGACCTAATTAAAATTAAAAGCTTCTGCACAGCAAAGGAAACTATAAGCAAGGTGAAAAGACAGCCTTCAGAATGGGAGAAAATAATAGCCAATGAAGCAACTGACAAAGGATTAATCTCAAAAATATACAAGCAACTTCTGCAGCTCAATTCCAGAAAAATAAATGACCCAATCAAAAAATGGGCTAAAGAACTAAACAGACATTTCTCCAAAGAAGACATACGGATGGCTAACAAACACATGAAAAGATGCTCAACATCACTCATCATCAGAGAAATGCAAATCAAAACCACAATGAGGTACCATTTCACGCCAGCCAGAATGGCTGCTATCCTAAAGTCTACAAGCAATAAATGCTGGAGAGGGTGTGGAGAGAAGGTAACCCTCTTACACTGTTGGTGGGAATGCAAACTAGTACAACCACTATGGAGAACAGTGTGGAGATTCCTTTAAAAACTGGAAATAGAACTGCCATACGACCCAGCAATCGTACTCCTGGGCATACACACCGAGGAAACCAGAATTGAAAGAGACACATGTACTCCAATGTTCATCACAGCACTGTTTATAATAGCCAGGGCATGGAAGCAACCTAGATGTCCATCTGCAGACGAATGGATAAGAAAGCTGTGGTACATATACACAATGGAGTATTACTCACCCATTAAAAAGAATATATTTGAATCAGTTCTAATGAGGTGGATGAAACTTGAGCCTATTATACAGAGTGAAGTAAGCCAGAAAGAAAAACACCAATACAGTATACTAACGCGTATATATGGAATTTAGAAAGATGCAAATGATAACCCTGTATATGAGACAGCAAAAGAGACACAGATGTATAGAACAGTCGTTTGGACTCTGTGGGAGAGGGCGAGGGGTGGGATGATTTGGGAGAATGGCATTGAAACATGTATATTATCATATGTGAAATGAATCACCAGTCCAGGTTCAATGCATGATACAGGATGCTTGGGCCTGGTGTACTGGGATGAACCAGAGGTATGGGATGGGGAGGGAGGTGGGAGGGGGGTTCAAGATGGGGAACACATGTATACCTGGGGCAGATTCATGTCAATGTGTGGCAAGACCAATACAATAATGTAAAGTAATTAGCCTCCAATTAAATAAATTTTTAAAAATTAAAAAAAAAGTAAAGTAATATGAGATGGTTGGCTTGAGTATTTTGTCACCAACTACACTAGAATGTCTGTCAGTTTGTCACAGATCTGTCAGATAAGAGAGGTTTTTTTGATACTACATTTCCACATTTCTAATTACCCTTGATTTTGCCTGAGATAGAAGCTGAATTATACACAAGAGTTTTGTGAGTTTGGCATCTCTCAATCAGCTATAAAGAAATGTCTGGGCAAATTTAAAACCTCTGATTGATTAGAGATTTCCATCAGATTTTCAGATTAACTGAAAAAGGCTAGACTCTATAAGGGCCATAGAAACAAATAGTTCATACAGGTATACAGCAATGGCTTCACCAACCCAGTCAACATAGAGTAAATCAGGAAGACAAATTGAACCACATCTTTAGCTAGTCCATTCTAGAAAATTACATATGACTTAGTCTACATCAACGTAGGGGATTGAAGGAGAACTGGTTTAAGAGTTGTTGATCCATACAAACTCTTCCATTAAAATGGACTGATAGTGGAGGGTTTTGTTCATCTGTTTGTTTCCTGCTTAGCAGTTTCATAGCACTTTGTATTTTCTAGTGTGCTCCTATAATCAAAACCTCATTTGTGCCTTACTGGTAATTTGAGAAAACAGTGAGGGCAGAGGAAGTTTTCATTTAACAGTTTAGAAAATTAAAGCAGAAAAATGAAATGTTTTATCCTGTACCAGGTCATGAGTCAGTGAAGTACCTAGAATTAGAACACAAGTCTCTAGCCACTGGCTGGTATTATGGACACAAGTGGATAATACATCCTGTAATCGAAGACCTACTAACTGAAATGATTCCCAAGTTCATTTTGGACATGGCCAATGTATCTATATGGAAAAGAACTTTGATTTTCAAACTTTTTAAACCACCTGTTCATTCCCAATACATAGGACATAAAGAATACAGTATTTAAAGGTTTGTTCTATTTTTTCTTTTTTGTTAGTAGCAGTGCATTCATGTATTAGTCATTCTCCAAATTCAGCAACTATATTTGTTACTCTTTTTCATTGGAATTTAGAGACCAAAAAGTGTTTCAAAAAGCCTGTTTACACAAATAATTTATGTCTATCTACAATATGTAAGAAATACATAAGTATTATTCACTTATAAAAAGAATAAATTGCAGTTCTTACTAAGCCGTATCTGATCAGACATGGCTGTTTACTACTTTGACTCACATTATGGAATGTTTGTGCAGCACCAGAGTGATTCACAGGGCAAATGCAGCAATAGTCAAGTATTAATCCTTTATTCAGTAGGTCCTATCTTTGTGAAAGATATTTAGTTTATTGTTAAGGGAGATAAAAAGAAGCAGGAGAGTTAATTCTTGGATTTCAGAGGCTTTCCAGTAATTTGCAGTGATAAAATATCATAGAGGGAAAGATCTAGGTATCTGACAGTGAGGAATCACATCAAGACTCAAATGTTAAGACAAACAAAAACAAACAAAAAAACCTATTTAATAAGCATTTACTAAAGTATATGCTGGACACTTTATATTAATTATCTCTTCCAATCTCGAACAAGGCCCAGTGAGAAAATCAGTACTACTTATTCTTCATTTTACAGATGAGGATATTGAAATTAAATGATTAAATTAACCACTTAACATCCCCAGAATGGGAGGTCAGATTTTGATCCCAAGTTGGAAGAGGGCATCAGAGACATTGTATTTCATCTATATACTCAAAATATTTTCTCTTTTGCAATTCCAGAAAGATCAGAACAGTTCATTTTGGTTGTTATCAGAAAGTTTCAACAACTATCCAGATTTATAGGCCAAATCCACTAATCAGTTAAAGCAATCAGTAAAATGATGAGGTGGGATGAATGAAATGGAAATTGAGCAATAAAATACTTATTGTAGGTAAATTGTGGTCCCTACAGTGTGATGTATACTTACGGGACTTCTTGGTGGTAACGTTGACTGGAGGGCTTGAGGGCCCTGTCCCAGCAGTGTTATAAGCTCTCACAGAAGCAAAGTAGACAGTGTTAGCTTTCAGGCCTGTGATGTTTTTGGTTGTGATGTTTCCACTGACCCTGATTTTGCCAATCATGGATTCTTTGGAATCATCTGTCCAGTATAAAACCTGCTCATTAAAAACAAAAAACAAGCAATTTATTGTTTCCTAATAAGTGCCAACCACAGTGGTGATTGGGAAGAAGTCAGGAGCACAAATGAGAGGATATTTTTCAATTAAAATGGTTATACAATGACAGCAAAATAATCAAAGTCCAAAATTTATTGAAAGAAATAAAAAAAAATATGAAATCACAATGGAAATGAGAAAACCTAGTTTTCTTTTTTTTTAGATTATCACAATAAAATATTTCATGAAATATCTAAAGGGTAACAGCTTTACATCCCCCCCAAAAAAGTGAAAGTGTCAGTCGCCCAGTTGTGTCTAACTCTTTGCAACCCCATGGAATGTAGCCCAGGCTCCTCTGTCCATGGGATTCTCCAGGCAAGAATACTGGAATGGGTAGCCATTCTCTTCTCTAGGGGATCTTCCCAACCCAGGGATTGAACCTGAGTCTTCAGCTTTGCAGGCAGATTCTTTACTGTCTGAGCCATCAGAGCTGAAGCCTCAGGCATACAGTAGTAAGTCAGAACAAAATAAGAGTCATACTTTCAATGACTCACATTATGATGTTTTGCTATTGACTTTTCTTCCAGAGTTCTTTGAATCACAGATGAATTATTAATTCAGCATATACTGATCCCTTCCTATACATTAGCACTGTTTTAAGCAAATTGGAGAAGACAAGAAAGAATAAAGCATAAGGCATGCCTTTGCACCACTTATAATCAAGATGTTAGAGCACATATGTGAAAAGAAAGCAGAGGATGCATCTGCGGAAAATCATATGGAAATAAATGCTATCAGAATTTAAAGACACATAAAACCAGAAAATAATCGGAGACGAGTTCAAAGAGCAGGGGAGAGTAGAGATGATCTTTGAGAAATAAATAGGGTTCACTTAAGAGGTATGGCCTTCTAGGACTGGAGTGGCAGAGGCACCTACAGAAAGAAGAACTTTCTGTTTGGACAACTGGGTTTATATAAAAGGAGAAAAAAGAATAAAGGCAAAATTCTACTTTCATTCTAACACCAAAATAAAGTAAACCTTGTTACTCATTTTTGAATTATTAGATTTGCAAGTCAAAGAGGAGTAATTTATTTATAAATCCCATCTATTAACTTTGTAAGAATGAAAGACTGTAAGTTTGAAATGATTTGTTTCACTCTATATAGACTATAATGGCAGATTAGGAGAATGTAAGCTTTATCTTGTCACATAACTGCCTTTTCCAAGATGACTAACTTTTTCAAGTAATGTTCCAGTTCAAGATTAGGTTTCCTGGTAAGATTAGTCTATTGTTTAACAACACTAAAAATTAAATGCTTACTTCTCCCCAAGAAACAAACATGACTGTAGCTTGGATAATTAAATAAGATAATCACCTGATGACTTTTAAAATTCTACCATTTGTTAATTTACTTGCTTAGGATCACCTGGAAAGATCCTCTTCATTAATTCCCCTCTGTAGCTTTAGACACGCACTATCTTATATTAAGGGCTTCCTGGGTTGGCTCAGTGGTAAAGAATCCACCTGCAATGCAAGAGATGCAGGAGACACAAGTTCTTCCCCTGGGTCAGGAAGATCTCTTGGAGGAATAAATAGCAACTCACTCCAGTATTCTTGCCTGGGAAATCCCATGGACAGATGAGCCTGGTGGGCTACAGTCCATGGGGTCACACAGAGTCAGCCACAACTGAGCACAGAATAGCACAATTTATATTAAGGACTAGGTTGGTAGTATAGGACTGTTGAACAGAGCTGTTGCCAGCTGGCATATTCAGAGTGCAAAGTGAAATTACTGTGGATTACCTCATAGCCCAGAACTCTTCCTGTGTTTCTATTCCAGGCAATAGCATTCCATGAAACCTCCATTTCTGAAGCAGAAAAGCTTTGAACAGAAGTTCCCCTTGGGGCCAGTTGAGGTTCTGCCATACAGAGAAACATACAACCATCTTAAGCAGAGTGGTTCATAGAAAACAAATGCAAAATATACATACAGTCTCAAGGAGGACCAATCTAGTATTGACTACAACTTACCATCTTCCCCAGAGTATATAATGGATGCAGTACTCTGGGGTCCTTCTCCTTCTTTATTATATACACCCACTTTGACTTCAAAGGGAGAGAGAGGGATGATGTTTTCATTTCTGTAAATAAACCTTGATGACTCTACAGATGGTACTCTTTCCTTGGTCCAGGTTGTTGAGCCTACTGGCCGCAGCATGACGATGTATCCAAAGTCCTCTCCATTCTGTAGTTCTTCTGGAATTGACTTGGGCAGAAGTGATCAGTCACTGAGTACTTACAAAAATATTTTGTATAGCTATTATAATATTGATTGATTTTTTGGCATATCTTTTATAGAGGTAAGATGAATATGTATACTGCTTAATGAAATTATTTTAAACAAATTTCTATTGGGAATGCCAATTAGAAAAATGATCCCAATTAAAGATACTCAAATAAATGAAAAATTCAAATGGAAAGATAAAACAGGTTTTACATGCTTATATCACCTTCCCTCCCTGCCGCTACCTCTTGGCAACCACAAGTCTGATCTCTATGTCTGTGAGTCTGTTTCTGTTTTGTAGATAGGTTTATTTGTGCCATATTTTAGATTCCACGTGTAAGTGATATCATGATAGTTGCATTTCCCGTTTTGAACTACTTCACTTGGTACGATAATCTCTAGCTGCATCATGTTGCTGCAATGGGCATTATTTTGTTCCTTCTATGGTTATTATTTCATTTTATACACACACACACACACACACACACACTCGCCACATCTTCTTTATCCATCAGAATCTCTGAATGCTTTAATTCCTCTCCATTATGGAATTTGAATATGATATATAGATGTTTTGGGGCAATAATAAATAAACTTAGAGCATAAGTAGAAAACGTACAGTAGCAGGACACTGAGGCAGTGGAAGCTAAGAGAAAATTGAAAGTGTAAATTATACAGAGAAGAGACAGAATTCAGCTGTTAGTCAAGTAGAAAACTGGATGTAAAGTAAATGGGAAGAACCGAAGCACAAGCAGGAGGGACTGTTGGACCTGGTGCTGGATTATCAGAGTAGCTGACAGAACAGTGATGGACAGTGTTCCAGTTCTTCATTTAATCTGTCTGCTTAGCTATTGAGACTTTTCCCCATCCTTAGTATTTCTCAAGTAGCTTTAAAATCAGTTCAGTTCAGTCACTCAGTTGTGTCCAACTCTTTGTGACCCCATGGACTGAAGCACATCAGGCTTCCCTGTCCATCACCAACTCCCGGGGCTTGCTCAAACTCATGTCCATCGAGTTGGTGATGCCATCCAACCATCTCATCCTCTGTTATCCCCTTCTCCTCCTGCCTTCGATCTTTCCCAGCATCAGAGTCTTTTTCAGTAAGTCAGTTCTTCACATCAGGTGGTCAGAGTATTGGAGCTTCACTTTCAGAATCAGTTCCCTCCAATGAATATTCAGGGCTCATCGAGAGGCTCTTGCTTTCTGCCTTTAGAGCGGTATTATCTGCATATCTGAGGTTGTTGATATTTCTCCCAGCAATCTTGATTTGAGCTTGTGCTTCATCCAGTCTGGCATTTCACATGATGTACTCTGCCTATATAAGTTAAATAAGCAGGGTGACAATATACAGCTTTGACATACTCCTTTCCCAATTTGGAACCAGTCTGTTGTTCCATGTCCAGTTCTAACTGTTGCTTCTTGACCTGCATACAGATTTCTCAGGAGGCAGGTAAGGTGGTATGATATTCACATCTCTTTAAGAATTTTCCACAGTTTTTTGTGATCCACACAGGCAAAGGATTTAATAGTCAATTAAGCAGAAGTAGATGTTTTTCTGGAATTCTCTTGCTTTTTTAATGATCCAAAGGATGTTGGCAATTTGATCTTTAAAATAAATCCCCATTAGTCGAGATGACCTAAGCTGGTCTCTACTTCTTACCATGTAGAACAATCTAACAAATACTGACAGCGAAAAGTGGAAGAAATACACAGTCCTGAAACCTTAGAAAAGAAAATGCTTCCTTGTGTTAACACTTCTTTTTCACAGATAGATCGGAATTAAAACAGTTAAATTTGAGTGGTATGGAAGAGATTTGTAAGAGTTTAAGACACTTGCTAGAGCATTTGATTTGTTTTGGATGCTTCTCTGATCTTAGATTTAATCCACAGGTTTAGTTCATCTGAGAAATGGAGGACTTCTGCTTTTCTTAGTTAAGTACAATTAATGTTTCACATGGCATTCCCTCAAGAAAGATCTGCACACAACATTTTCAGTTTAGAAGGGAAAAGAGACTTCTTTAGGTTCTTCCATTCATCCTTTTCATATTGGCTGATCCAATGATGGAGAAATATACAGAGCTATTTAAAGTGGCCAGAAAGATAATTTTCTCCTTTAAACAAAGAAAGTATTCAACAGAATACAGAAATTCAGACATTCCACTGGTGATGAAATCTATTAAAGCTGATAAAGGCTAAAAATATAATTTTTCAACCCTGTGTCTGTAGGAAATAAATTTTCAGTATAGACCAAGAGTCAACAAGCATGGCCTTTGAACCAAACCTGATCTATAGCCTAGTTTTGAGTGTTTTGAAAACACAGTCACACCTGTGTATTTATAATGATATACGGCTTTTGAATGACAATGGTAGGGTTGAACAGTTGTAATAAAAAGACCATACATCCTGTAAGACTGAATAGCATTACTGACCTTCTAGAAAAAAGTGTACCAACTGCCAGTTCAGGTGTTTATCTTTTACTGTATAGTGTTTTATAGTCACATTTTATGTGAGAGATTTACCATAAGCATCTCAAAGTTGGAAGTACTTTGGAGTATAAATGAAGGTAAGATATGAAGATATGAGTAAAAATACCTTAGAAAAGGAGTTAGCAGTTATTGCATCTCTCAGATTAGATATCATGTCTGCTGCGGCTAAGTCACTTCAGTCGTGTCCAACTCTGTGTGACCCCATAGACGGCAGCCCACCAGGCTCTCCCGTCTCTGGGATTCTCCAGGCAAGAACACTGGAGTGGGTTGCCACCTCCTTCTCCAATGTGTGAAAGTGAAGTCACTCAGTCATGTCTGACTCGTAGTGACCCCATGGACTGCAGCCCACCAGGTTCCTCCATCCATGGGATTTTCTAGGCAAGAGTACTGGAGTGGCTTGCCATTGCCTTCTCCAAGACATCATGTCTAGGTTAGTGTAAACAAAACAAGCCAAAATAGAAATATACACAAAATACACATAACTTTGGCATAGAAGAAAACATAGGTCTATTATACTACAGTGTAATTATAAACCACAATGATAGAGTCAAACTGAATTTAGAACAGTGATTGGACCTGGATTAGTGTTAAAAGTTCAAGGGGTACTTCTTCATCCACAGTGAATAACTTTGGCCTTCAGTGGTCTCTTTGTACTCCCAAGTTCTTTTTCAAAACGTTGTTCAGATATGCTATGATGGTGCCTTTACTGACCTCCTCTCAGACTGAGTTAAGACTGTCCTATTGGGTTCTGAGCATTCAGACTTTTTCTTAAAAATTTATTTTTGTACCCTGACTGCTTGGAACAGTGTGATTACTCATTAATTACATGTTCATTGATATAAAAACATTACTACATTCCTAGTGGCTCAAACTAATGTGTTCATCTCCTCCTAAGTATACATACCTGGTTCCTTGAAGAAGTTCGGGCACCAGAAGAATTTAGCTCAGTAACTGCATGTACATGATGCCAAATGTGAATGATAAATGGGAATTTGCATCCATTTATACAGTTTCTGTTAGTGTCTGCATATTTGATATCCCAAGAAAAATACACAAAGGGATTGATTTTAATTGAATTTTTTATTAAATTTAGGTCAGAAAAAAAATTTTTTTAGAGTGATAGATTCTCAAATATTGGGGAACCTAGGGTCTCTTGCAGCAACAAAAAAGCAGCAATATAGAGCACATAAGAGAATAAGACTGGTGGTGGTGAATGTGTTTAGGAAAGCAGGCAGGAGGCCAGATTTGGCCTGTAGGTGAAGGTCTGTGGAACCCAGCTTAAGAAAAAGAACACTATGAATCATGGAAAAATTTTTTGTTGTTGTTAACTTATATCATCTCCATTTAAGAATAGTATACATAGAATTTCCCATTCTTCCCATGTATAGACTGAGTAAAAGCCACAATTTACCTACCTTTAGTCTTTTCTGACCATGGAGGAAAAAAAATAGGTGAAGTCAGGCAAATGATGAAATACTCATATGACTGTCAAAGAATGTTGAAACCTACATAACCTACTCATCATGCCATAAAAACAATCCTTTTAGACCACTCGAGAGTCAGTGTTTTTGTGGGAAACTTGTTTGGTAGACAGGAATTATTTTAACTTAATACTCAATGCAAACACAGAACTCCCACCTTCCCTGAACCCTGACTTTGCTTAGGGACCATTGGAATTCTAATTCAGGACAAAGTAAAAGAGAATGGAATGAAAGTCTTGTGGTCAGATGCTTCTCTGTCCATCGATCTCACATTTCTGTTTTCTGGGTGTGGCATCATGACCACCCAGCATTGTCATGGAGTAAATGACATGAAATGTCCAGCACAGCATCTCAAATCCTGTCAGTTCTCGACAAGTGAGTTACCTCTGTGTTAGCCAAGGCCACACTTGGCTCCTGGCTCTGTATGTCACAACTTTTAGAAAACATCTATGTGTCTCCATGTTCTCTCATATGAAGAGAGCTTAATAATACTGCTCTTTCTGTAATGGAATTTTTTGAGGAATAAAATGAACCATGTATACAGAATGTTTTATACTACTGCAAAATCACTTACAGATGCAATATATTACTACTGTTCTACAGTGGTATTTCTCAACCTTAGCACTCTTGACATCTGGGGGCAGGTATTTTCTCGTCATGGGGGTGGGTGGGTACTATCCTGTGCATTGGAGGATGTTCATCAGCATTCTCACCTCAGATACACCCCTCCCCTCAGTTGTAAACAACCATACATGTCCTCAGATATTGTAAAATATCTCCTGACGTATGAATCACCCCACACCTCTCAATGAGAGCCCCTCTAATGTATCAAACATCACAATTTTTAACTAAAAAATCCATGGCCATCATGTTCTTAGGTGTAATATTAAAATGTCCAAAGAAGTAGATGGTATGGCTGTGAAAATTATCATCACTGTGTCAAAAGCATGTACACGGGGCAACGACATGGCAAGGCTCTTTTATCCCTGAGGCTCAAAGCTGATAATGAAGGCATGAAATGCCATGCATTCCCAAGAGTACAAAACATTTGTATATAGGACTCCATGGCACAACTTAGCCTATGAAAGGTGAAAGTCGCTCAGTTGTGTCCGACTCTTTGCAACTCCATGGACTGTATAGTCCATGGAATTCTCCAGGCCAGAATACTGGAGTGAGTAGCCATTCCCTTCTCCAGGGGATCTTCCAAACCCAAGGATCAAACCCAGGTCTCCTGCATTGCAGGTGGATTCTTTTCCAGCTGAGTCACAAGGGAATGACCCAAGAGAAATGCACAGAAAGGGAGTGCTGATTTAAGGGAGAGACTAGTAGGGAGATATTTCTTTTGAGACAATTGTAGAAAAAGCTGTGTATTCCTACCCCCCACTCAAGAGAGGTTAAGGGGCTACTTCTTAACCAAGTGACAAGGCTTCAGGGGAAAAAAAAAGGCTCATGGAATGTGGGGGATTTGTCTGAAATTTGGGGGATGTGGGTTCTTTTAACTGACAAATGCCTGAGAAATTTCCAAAGGGGAGAGAGATCTGGAGATTGTATTGTGGCAGAGTAAGACAGGCCAAGTGGGGACTCATTGCACCTCCACAGAACGTGGAACAAAGATGCATGTTTGCTGAGGGAAGATGTGAAACCTATGTAGGAAGCTGTCTGTGAGCACCATTAAAAGGTACTATCCACAAACAGTATCTAGAGGAGAAAGACGACCTATAACCGAAAATTTGGCCATGGACTCCAGTAACTGAGGAGACCTTCCAACAGCCTGCGCCAATGGATGACAACTAGAAGGCCCCAGTGGGGCACCTCCTGAACCTTCCCCACCACTACCACCAACAAAAAACAAGGCAAAACAAACAACTGCTCTCTGAAATGTCAGTTAGAGTATACCAAAGTCAAATTACAAATGACCATCAGTTAGAACCATTTCTGTCCATTACCTCTTCTCCCAATCCTAATTCACTATAACTCTGGAGGAACTAGCTTGGGAAAGGAGAAATTGAATAGCAGAATGAAGGAAAGGGGAGAACTGAATATGCATTCTCTTTCACACTGTAGAATCCCTTGCCTAAGGCAGACATGAGCATCTGGAAATGAGAAACTTTAATTGGTTGAAAGTCCAAATTTTATGATAATAAAACAGGTTGAAAAAATTTTTAAGTACAAAAATCAACCTACCTGTTAATACTTAATAATGATGATTACAAAAGCTATGCCATCTGCCTAAGCTTTCATC
This sequence comes from Moschus berezovskii, assembly GCF_049115385.1. Classification (NCBI taxonomy): domain Eukaryota; kingdom Metazoa; phylum Chordata; class Mammalia; order Artiodactyla; family Moschidae; genus Moschus; species Moschus berezovskii. The sequence continues at coordinate 36,137,718 of NC_142483.1, read as the reverse complement.
TACATGCTGCTGCTGCTAAGTCACTTCAGTCGTGTCCAACTCTGTGTGATCCCATAGGCGGCAGCCCACCTGGCTCTGCCCTCCCTGGGATTCCCCAGGCAAGAACACTGGAGTGGGTTGCCATTTCCTTCTCCAATGCATGAAAGTGAAAAGTGAAAGTGAAGTTGCTCAGTCATGTCCGACTCTTAGCAACCCCATGGACTGCAGCCTACCAGGCTCCTCCATCCATGGGATTTTCCAGTCAAGAGTACTGGAGTGGGTTGCCATTGCCTTCTCCATCATCTACATGCAGGGAAGAACAAATTGGAAGGATTTAAAGAGCAATGATAGGAAAAGAATTATTTTTTACCTGCATTCTGCTGAGCCTAACTCATAAATATTTTAGAGGTAATGAATAAAATAATTTCTCGTTCATTAACTAGTAACAAAAATACTACTGACCCACCATCAGCAGCCATTGGGCTATGTTTCTTATTTGGGAAAGAATTGCATTGAGTTAGTCAACACAACTTTTGGGGGAAAAATACTCTCTTACTTGGGGGAAAATTACAAAAAATTTCCAATACCTCCTCTAAATTATGCATCATCAGGAGTCTCTCATACCATGTATTTTTATATACTCAGTAGTGATCAAATACATCTTCTTTGTTTTTCAGTGTTCTTGTTGGCCAGCTAAATCTTTTTCCCTCAAAATAATTGACTTGGATAGAAAATTACCTCCCAAGTAATGATGAGTTCAGACCGACTTCCTCCTCCTCCATTGATGTTTGTTGGCGCCACGGCAGGGACTGAAAGCAACCAAGAGAAATGTAGGATGGCAATTATTAAAGCATTTTTTCATCATGAAGAATTTTATTTTTGGATTTCACCTGAAAAAATCTCATGCAGGCACATTATGAGAGAGTCTTGCATTTTTAATGAACATAAATTATGTTTACATATATCCAAATTTCTAAGAGAGAGGACGCAGTCGTGTTTGATACACGAGCACCCTGGCTCCAAAATAGAGTAACATCATGTGTTTGACATTATTATGCATCATCTACTAATTGGCAAAATGATGTTCCATTCAGATGGTAACAGCAACACTGCTGATTTAGTGCCTAATTATACAGTTGTGTTGTAAACAAGTTACTGAAGCAGTCTATTAATTAATTTTTTTCCAATAAACAAACTAAAATAATTTTTCTTTTTGTTAGTCATCAAGAGATTTTAATGTTTAAAAATGAATCCTTAAAATATATCAATTTAAATAATCTTGGTTCATAATTCCATGTTTGAATCTCAAATCTCTCACTACAGAACAGGACATTTCCTCTAATTTTTCACAATCAATGTAAGAAGATGTTCTTTGATCAAGGATGTGATTGAGAGAATTACCTGGGTTTAACTTGTACCCTAAGACTCAGTGGAAGAACAATACAGAGACTGGTCATGTTTACAAAGTAGGAAAATATACATCCTTCAACTATACCTTTGTAAGGACTAGTATAATGAAATGTAAACATTTCAAGGTAAATTGTAGAATTGATGACAACTGTGAGCATGAGTGTAGTAGTGTAGTGTGTAATCAGAATGAAGTTTTATTTTATACATGTTGAAGTGTTAAAAAGTACTTTTCCTGAAATAATAACAAATGTATGCTAAATCTGTGATAAGGATACTTTTTAAACATTGAATTATATGCAATTATTTATATTCAATCATTTTAAATTAAAATATTCAATGTTTAGTTGCTCATTTAAAATTTTTCTCCTACCATGGGTACCATTCAGATAAATCTATTTTATTTGTTCCCATTTCATACATATTTAACTCCAAAAATGATATAAGGATATAATAATCTCCTTGTTTTTTTAAATAGTAAAACCAAACATTACCCACTTTCATATTCACATTAGCCCTAACTTTGCCTATTTTGATCTTCAGAATTTATTCAAATGATTGCCTTGTACCCATACTCTGTTTTCTAAGTCTTCCAATGCCTTTGGCCAAGTGCAGTGTGAATTAGAATAGATTCTATAGTTGCAAGGATTTTTAGTACATGATAGCTTTACAGTGACATACTTTAGGACAATCGAATAGTTCAGATGTATAAGAAAATTATTTTAAATTATGCTTTAACTCTTTCAAAGTCTTCAGTATTCTGGGTAATAGCAGTTCCTTCTTTTATTCAGTTTTCAAATGAACCATACTAATACTAAAACCATATTGAGAGGAATTACTTTTGATAATATCATCCCTCAAAAAAAAGTCAAACTTCAGTATGATTTGGAGATCCAGGAAAATCATCGTAAATACCAAGTTTCATTATGCTACTGAAATGAGAGTATCAGTGGTTAACAGAAAGTGACATTAAAAACTTTATTGTAAACCTTTCGAGTCAGCATCAACACTGCCCAGAGCTACCATAATACAAATCAACTTTGAACAATCTAAACAAGCTAGTATCCAGAGTCATGAGGCCCATGTGTAGATTTATATAAGGTTGTTCTATGATAGGGCTTGGGAATTTCTATGTTTAGACATTTCACTATGTCAGGCCTTTTCTCATTTAGGTTATTGACTACTGTTATGGTGAATGCTGGAGCTTAAGTCTGGGTGTCTGGTTTCTAATACTGACTGTCCAAGATCATCAGCTACATCCTGGTCTTCCTTTTCTTCTATTAAAGACTCACCTCTTAGCTCTAAATTTTTTTAGAATGATTTAATTTATGATATCACTATCAAATATATTATTTTCCAGCCCCAGTCCTATAATAAAATGACTAACATTACCTTTTGTTTAAAAAATGATTTATTGACATCTGACCATTGAGAACACTTTTTTGGAAGTAGTTTGTGTGTGTTAAACCAAGTCAGTAGCAGCATGATCCTTCATTCCATTCCATTCCATTCTGTCGCTCAGTCGTGTCCGACTCTTTGCGACCCCGTGGACTGTAGCCTACCAGGCTTCTCCGTCCATGGGATTCTCCAGGCAAGAATACTGGAGTGGGTTACCGTCTCCTTCTCCAGGGGATCTTCCTGACCCAGGGATCGAACCCAGGTCTCCCGCATTGGAGGCAGACGCTTTAACCTCTGAGCCACCAGGGAAGCCATGATCCTTCATAGGTGACTGGATACAAATATGAACTTTTTTGGCTACATTCATTGAGATGATCAAATGTTATCTTGGGTGTGAAAGTTTGAGTGGAACAAAGAGTATCCACTGAAAAGAGTTTAAGAAGGTGTGATTTCTGAGTCAGGTTCTACTTGTATTCTGCTATTCAGCAAGCCACTTGATGCTCAATTAGCACTTCTGTTCAATGAGTTTAACATTCACCTCATTTGCATGTGGAAAAATTTATGCTATCACTCATTGAAGCTGCAAAGCTAGGTCAGAGTTGAAAAATAAATGGAAATGTGTGGCTGACTGCACCAACAGTCTTAGTTAATTCTTGGCTAGCTACAGTATTTAATGAAACAAGTGGTAACTTATTTACATTTACAAATCTACAGATTCTCTATTGGATTTTGGCTAGAAAATAGATAAGATGAGAGGACAGCTTTTGAAAAATTTTTATTTTTGACATGCCTTCCTAATCATCTTGTTTTGAATTCACTTTTTGGGAGAAAATAAACATTGCACATAAAAGTGTAAAATAAGAGCCACTGGTTTACTGCTCCTGATTGTGGACCAAAAATGATGCATGACTTCTCACTTTTCATCTTTAGGAACTATATCATAAACAATCGTCTTCATCTTTAGAAGACATTGATATCTTACCTGATGCTTTGGTTCTTAATAATTCTGATGGCTTGCTTGGTTCTCCAATCCCAATGCTGTTCCCAGCAACTACACGAAATTCATATTCAACCCAAGGATTCAAACCAACCACTGTTGCATTGAATGTCTTACCATTGAGAATTTCTGGAACTGAAAAGAAGGTTATGCTTTAGGCAACTAAATTGGCACTAATTAAAAAGATCAACTATTTAATCAAAACAAAACAAAATATTTGTTTTAGAAAGTCATCCAAAATCATGCATCACTTACCTGTAGAAACAGCCTGCCAACCCACAGAGAATGGTGTCCGAGCCTGAATACTAAATATTTGAATGGGGCTGTTATTATCTGAGCCTGGTCTCCAACTTAGTTGACAAGTAGCACTGGAAATATGTTTCACTCTTACATCCTCTGGGGGCCCTGGGGGACCTTGAAAAATATGTTTTATGATGACTATATTAGAAATTACTAAATTTGTGGATTTGGGACAAGGATATTTGATCTGTCATGCTTAGAAAATAAAATATTGAACATAATGTATTTTAGCACATTACTTGTGATAAAAACCCTATTAATTCAGCTTACATGGTGAGAGATTAATTTAGAAATGCTTCCTTTGAAGATTAGAAAATGCCAGTCATGGGATGGTTGAATATCATCCGATAGAGAGCTAATCTCAAAAACTGAGAACCATTCTCACCCATTCCTCTCTCGAAAGCTAACTCAAAGAAATGCAACTGATATGGAGTACTTCAAAAAGAAGAGTGGTTTATTATGAATAGAAAGCATATCTAAGTTTTAGGGACCAATACTGCTAGCTAAGTCTGATCATTCCTTATAAAGAAACAAAACCTACTCAATTCAATGTTCATATCTATAGTCACACCCTGGGGTCTTGGAGTTCAGGAAAAAAAAAATTGTGCTATTTATTTTACTGGTTTATCATAATGTGGTTACTCAAAAATCTACCATGTACATACTAATGTCTTTGATTGTGAATAAACAGTGCTCTCATCTATTTTCAACATCTTTGCTTACCTCTCACAATGATATCACCGTCAGCAGATAAACTTTCTAGTGTTGTTTTTACTGTGCATAGATATTTTCCTGAATGATTTAACTGAATATTCCTTATCATCAAATCCCCAACAGATTCCTGTAGATAGAAAGGGAAAAAGGGATAAAAGCATAATGACACCCAGCAAGTCTCATTTTTTTTTAAGCTGGATAAATATGAAATATGAGGCACCTCTGAAATTAGGAGATATACCAGTATCATTATAGTTTTTCATACTTGATCCCTTTTATTACCCCCTTTATTATAACTGCATCTAGAACACAAACATTTCTATGAGAGACATAAAAGAAAATAAAACAAAAACAGATGCAGCTTTGTAAACAGACAGTGAGTGATTATCCATGCAAATAAATATGGGGACAATAATTATGAACAATGTTGATTCATGTAAAAGGCTTGATTTACTTTATTAAGCACTTAAAAATTTCAGCAACTTACTCCTCCAATCCTCTCAAAATGAGCCACTCCTTTTTTAAAGTCTATGACATCTCCATTGAAAGACCATACAAATACAACTTCAATGGAGGGGTCATGGGACACCTGGCAGGGTAGGACTATACTCTCGCCAACTGTAACATCCATTTTGGAAGGTGGAACGGTAATAACAGTCCTCTCTGTTGAGAAAAAAATTATTGTTTTAAAAGCTTATAAAATGATAGTATATGGCTATAAAATGCATATTTTGAATGGTTGTGCTATTGTTTGAAATTATATAAGTACAACATGAAGCTCTACTATAGTCAATAAGGAAAATTATATTCCCACTTTTCAGATATTTCTACATTATTCAATATAGCCTATTACTTGAAAGAAAATTCAAGACATATTCTCATTTATACTTAATATTAAAATAAGTAGAAACCAGGGACCTCAAAAGACAACATTCACGTCATAGAGAGTGCACTACACCATTTTTATTATTATTTCATTCTGAAATTCCAGGCAAAACCTTGTAACCCACAAAATGGTTACAACTCTAATTATTCAGTTAATTTCATATACTAGAAACAAATTGTGTTCCTAAGTTCATAATTACAATAGCTCATATTAAGATTTATAATCATAAGTTTATATTTGCCAATGTGAATACTACATATTTATTCTATTTCTGACATAGTCATAATAAAAAAGTTTCCATTTTAGATAAAAGTGCAACATGAATAGGAAAGAGGTAACTGTTTTATTTTTCATCCAGCTTTTTTAATTTTAGAGTTACATATCTATCATAAAAATATTTGCTTCTAGAAATATGCATCACAATATCAATCCTTGCTCTACAAGTTCTATCATGTCATTGACCAGTTTCAAAGGACAATTTGAAAGGACACAAACAGATTTCCAGTTGGACTCAGGAATCCTATATTTCTGTGGTTAAAACAGACTCTTAGTGATATCATTTTTTACACATTTTATACCAAACTACATAGTTTTGATTTTAGAGCACTAAGAATTTACAAAAATGGCAACTCAATAACCATAAAGAAAAAAAAAAAAAAGAACTTGGACACACATTTGCATGTAGATATGCACTATCTTACCAAAGTAAAATATATTCTAAGGGGTTAATATCTAAGAATTAGGAATTTTGGCAAATTATATTTTAAAAATATTGTACATGAAGTTTCAAAACAGTTTTAAAGAAAAGTGAAATTAGGACCCTGGAAAATCTCTTTCTCTAAAGATCACTCATAAGATAAAATTTAACCTTATAGGAGGTAGGCTAAAATCTTTCCTTTCTTTCTGGCTTCTCTGTATTGCTCAAGAAACCAAAGTAGCATTGAAGTTGAATGTGTATGTTCATACGATGAATTTGCCACTGTATTTTATAAATAGAATGTTTAAGTATTGTTCTAATATTTTAAAAGTTGTGATTGTTTTCTTAATAATAAAAAAGTAGGAAGAAATAATCATAGGCTTTAAGGTACACATAAAAGAATCATGGAAAAATAAAAACACATATTATATTTTCCAAATATGATGGAGGAAAATCTAACCCAATCTACATCATATGCATCTTCCTATTTTTATATTTTAAAGATACTCGTTCCATTATTATATTAGATGCATACACTTTTTATTCTAATTATTTCTGGGAAAACATTTCTAGAATGATTTTTAGGGCTAAATCCATTCTTAATCCCAAGCCTTCTTCACGGGTATCCCACAAAGAAAAGATAAACTATATCATGGTTTCAATAATACTTTTTAAAACTAGGAAATATTTTCCTTCTTATAGTATATTTAAAAATAAATATTTCACTAACATCTATTTACACTCATAGGAGGATGAGGTAGATAATTCAATGTGCTGGTATAATAAAACTGCTCTGATTTAAAGTTTTAGATCATGCAATTAAAAATAATTTTCAAACATTAAAAATGAAAGCCTCTCCTTCTAATTATGGCACTGCAAAGTGAGAAAATTAGACAAATCATTCCCTATATACATAGCTCACCAGAAGTATAGCAATGATAACTAAAACTTCATGAATAAGAAATAATTTATTACAATGTTCACATATTTTCACTATTTAATTCACTTATTAAGTAATATTTATTGAGCAACCACCAAATCCCAGCTGTCTTCTAAGTAAAGGAAATACAATGAAACATTAAAAAAACTAAGATCATGGCATCTGTTCTCATCACTTCATGGCAAATAGATGGGGAAACAATGGAAACAGTGACAAACTGTATTTTCTTGGACACCAAAATCACTGCGGATGGTGACCAGAGCCATGAAATTAAAGACACTTGCTCCTTGGAAGAAAAGTTATGACAAACCTAGATAGCATAATAAAAAGCAGAGAAATCACTTTGTCAACAATGATCCATAGAGTCAAATACTCTTTTCCAGTAGTCATGTGTGTATGTGAAAGTTGGACTATAAAGAAGGCTGAGCACTGAAGAATTGCTGCTTTTGAACTGTGATTTTGGAGAAGACTCTTGAGAGTTCCTTGGTCTGCAAGAAGATCAAACCAGTCAACCCTAAAGAAAATCAGCCCTGAATATTCATTGGAAGGACTGATGTTGAAGCTGAAGCTCCAATACTTTGGCCACCTGATGTGAAGACATGACTCATTAGAAAAGACCCTGATGCTGGGAAAGATTGAAGGCAGGAGAAGGGAACAACAGAGGATAAGATGGTTGTATGGCAGCACCAACTCAATGGACATGAGTTTGAGCAACCTCCAGGAGATGGTGAAGGACAGGGAAGCCTGGTGTGCTGTACTCCATGGGGTGCAAAGAGCTGGGCATGGCTGAGTGACTGAACAACAACAGGAATAAAAGCACCAAATAAAAATGATCAATGAGTGCCTTCACAGAGGTTTATATCTAAAGCAACAAGCTGATATTAAATCATACTCAGAAATACATAGCTATAACTATGATGAAAAGTGAGAAAGTTAGTTACTCAGAGTTGCGTCCAACTCCTTGTGATCCTATGGACTATAGCCTACCAGGCTCCTCTCTCCATGGGATTCTCCAGGCAAGAATACTGGTGTGGGTAACCATTCCCTTTTCAAGGGGAGTTTCCTAACCCAGGGATTGAACTGGGGTCTCCTGCATTGCAGACAGATTCTTTACTATCTGAACCACCAGGAAAGCCCTATAACTGTGATAAGTGCCATATAATTCTATTAAAATAGTGAATGCTGAAGGATCATTTTATTAAGAAAAAGCTGCTTTAGTTCACAGTAAAAGGCAAATGGATTTCCAGGTAGTGCAGTGGAAAGAATCTGCCTGCTCAAGGTTCAATCTTAGTGTGAGGAAGATCTCCTGAAGTAGGAAATGGCAACACACTGTAGTATTCTTGGGATAACAAAGGATTGGACATGACTGAGTACACACACAAAGAAGGCAAATAGGAGTTAGCTAAGTAAACATAATTGGCAGGAAGAAGTAACTTTATTCACTATGCAGGCAGGAGCATTTACAAAAAGTCTGTGTAAAGAACAAATATAGCCTGTGAATACAAGGCAGCCGTTTTGCTAGAAAGCAGTGTTGGAGAGTGAACAAGAAGTGAAATTGGAAATTATAATAGTCTCAAAATGTAAGCTTTAGATGTTCTTAGGGACAGCTACATAATATTTGGATTTTTTTTTAAATAGGGTAAAAGCATTTTGCTAAATATGGAGAACTTTGCTTTAAAAATAATATATGTATTACCTATAAAATTTAACAGAGTAACAGTAATACATGAGTAACAACATAAGCATACAAATTGCAAAAAATATATTTTTGCTTCAATTTTATATAATGCATTAAATAATAATACTTTAGTAATAAAGTTAAATCCTGATTAATCATGAGAGTTTTCTCACTTTTCTGTAAATCTATTTATCAGGTCATCAGAATTTACATTTTTAATAATTTTATTTTCAAGTGATTGACATCAACTGCTCATGGCAAATATAAAATAACAAATGCTTTCTGAAATGTTTCTTTTAAAATTTGCAGTCACGTTTCTGTTGATGAACTTGTTATAGAACTCGAGAGTATTTTACAGGTGTGACAATGTTGGAATAAACTTCTGATGAATTATTTAGAAATGCTGAATCTTAGAATGTCTAAAAATATTGATTCTCAAGGAATAATTTTTCTCTAAAAAGATTTAACTCTTCATACAAATCCATTCTGCTTAAGTTTGGATTTAATTTTAGATGTTAATTTAAACAGTGAAACATATTCTTTGGACACATCCTGTAACTTGTGAAGGTTTCACCAGAAACTGAAAGTGGTTAATGGTTTATGTATAATCCAAAATGTTTAGGCGTTCTACTGCTGTATCTTCAATTATGAAGAAACACTCATTAATAGTTGGTTTACCTGAAGCTTCATATAAAAGTAGTATTTTTCCCACTGGGTAAACTAATATTTAAATTTGAATATATATTTCTAAAGCCTCTGGATATTAGCTTTCTAGTGTTGCACACATTATGAAAATCATGTATGCTAAACTTTGAAAAATTCATGTAACTTTGATATGCTTTATTGCAATGTCCGTATGTAGGCTTTTGCTTCATAATACTTTACTGACAAAATTTACTGGCTTGGCCCTGACAGATTCTGTCCTGGTGCTCGGGCTGAAGAGTTAATATTTGTACAAATGACATTTGACATCCTCTGAGGACAGATGGGGTAGCTGACCTCTCACCGTGGATCTTGACATTGACTACTTTCTCTTTCCCTTGCTCCCTTGAAGCCCTTGCTGTCATCCTCTGATGTTTCTACAGCTGCTGCCATCATCAGCTTTATCAATTTGGCCCCAGGTCCTGATGTGCCACCCTCCTCTGGTCCTCAGCTCATGGGTGTACGTGATACCACCAGTTGTGCATGAACATTGCCTGCATGGTGCTCACTCCTGAGCCCGTTTGTGCACAAGCAGCTGCTGCTGAGCCATAAAAACTTGTTTGTGCTTCTACCCAGCATATCTCCTCTGCTCATGTGCATGCTCCATTGTCCCTGTAGACTTTTCACTTACAAAGTACAAGTTCAGAAACAAAGTGATCAAGGATTTCAAGATAGCGACTGTAGAGCATTAGACCAAACATGAAGCAAAACTCAGCACGGGATCCTGTGTGACTGGGCTGCACAATGCTGAAACCAGCCCTGGATGCCCTGTTAAAAAATTGCTGATAAAATGAGAAGCCTTAGAAGTACAAAACAGAGGGAATAAATGGCATAGAGACATACCAGTTTCTGTAGGGTGAAAAAAAAAAAAAGGGATTATATTTAAAAGAAGAAGGTTCTATGTAGGCAGACTTGTTATCCAAAACAGGGAATGCATGATTATCTGAGCACGGTTTCCCTGTGAGTACCCTCCTGCGGGGGTGAGGGGAGCATGGACAAGAACACTTAAAACTACTGTATTCTGTCCTCACACCACATGCAGACCTGCCCTAATCCTGTGTAGGTGGCTCTCCAACACCCACAAGGCTGTTAATTGCTATCTAAAGAGCTCCCTTCTGCAACCGCTACAGTTCTATCTCTGAACTAGAAGTGAATATTCCGCAGAGACAAAGTCACACTTGCAGAGAATGGAAGAATGGTTCTCGAGCAGAAGAAACAGACACAATTTTTATGCTATTTTAGGGAAAGAACAAGGAGTAGCTTTAGTTCATTAACAAGTTCAGACTCCTCCTTTGCATACACTTTAGCTTCTTAAGAAACTAACACTGGAGAAAAAAAATTTAAAGCTATTCAAATCACTCTGGTGGAGTGGAGGGATTTACATACACACTTCTAGTATACTCTTTTCCTGGAAACGCATACATTCTGGTAGAGTAGGTGCAGTAAACTGAAGCTCATTATTAACACTGAAATACTTCTTGGTGTTTGTGGAAAAGTGAGATAATTAGGGCCTGAATTATAATGAATTAAAAAGCAAGGATGTTGACTGTGCTAGACTCTAATCATTTGTGAAACTTTGAAATTCTTTAAGGCTCTTTCTCTGAAACAAAATAAGGGAACAGTTATTCCTTTTCATTTCACATAATTATATTTTTCTTGCCTATTCCTTAAGTATTTATAGAAATTCTGCTTTAATAGTTTAAAAATTTAGCATGAATTTCCTGGAGACTATGTTCAAAATGTGAATTTCTCTGCTTTCACAAGAATTACTGATTCAGCAGGGTTGCAGGGAGAATCTCGAAATGGATTTTTAACAGGTTGCTTCTTCAGTTGATTTTGATGTGGTCAGTCCAGGTCCATGCTTTGAGAAATATTGCCTTAGGTTTTGAAAATTGAACCTGAATTTTCTATTTTAGAAAAGTCCGAACTATGTAAACTATATTGTCATAAAGCCACCAATGCTTTGGTTTCAGGGGAAAATCATATCCAGTAAAATGTTATGATAAGTGATGCTTCAAAAATAAACCAAGATGAACTTCTCAGGCTATTCAACTATAATTAATTCTGTTTACTTTGTTTGCTTTTAGCATTTTGTAGTACATTTTAGCATATTAAAAGCTCTGAATATTCCTGCATTAAAGAATCTTTTTAAATTTTATTTAATTCTAGATTTCCTGCACTTACTAGATAAGGAACATTTTAATTCATGCATCACCTCTTAATATATCTTGAAATATAAAGAATTCTAAGAAATAAAGTTTGGAAATATGACTTTAATGGTTAAAGAGAGTTAAAATACACAGACATATACATGTATATGTATACATATATATGTATGTATATTTAGCATGCCTAATGCATATATAAATATATATTTATGAGAAAATCATGTAAAATTTAACTCTGAAAAATTTTTGGAGTAATTGTTAATATTTAAGATGAGAAAATTGGTTTATTGTTATGCAAAAAAGATCCTCTTATTTAAAATATATTCTGCAATATTTATAAATGGAATTATAATGTTTATGATTTGCCTTGAGATAATGAGTGGATTTGGGGAAAGTAGGTGAGGATATAGGTGAACCAAAGTTGGATATGGCTTCCCTGGTGGCTCAGAGGTTAAAGCGTCCGCCTCCAATGCGGGAGACCCGGGTTCGATCCCTGGGTCAGGAAGATCCCCTGGAGAAGGAAATGGTAACCCACTTCAGTATTCTTGCCTGGAGAATCCCACGGACAGAGAAACCTGGTAGGCTACAGTCCACGGGGTCGCAAAGAGTCGGACAGGACTGAGCGACTGAACGAAACGGAAAGTTGGATATGAGTTGATAATGATCAACCCTGATTCATGAGTACATGGTGTTCCTTATACTAACTTCTTTACTTTTTTGCACGTTTCTAATTTCCAGTAACAATAAAAGAAAGACAGAAAGAAAATGATGAGGATAATGAATATTTACATACAGAATAGGGAGGCACCTTTTCCATTCAGCTTTAAGAGTGATGACTGACCATTTTTTGAAGGTTATTTTAAGTATGAATGGCATGAGTTAATGAAGAATTCATGAAATAACAGAATGTTAATATTTACTCTTTTCAATCTATTTCAATGAGATTTGTATCATATGAAAGTAGCTTGATATAACAATCCTACCCTTAAGAAGTGTAAAAAAAGACTTAATAAAATCCATAATGCTTTTGATGAACTTTACTCAAATTCACATTGTCAAAATAGACAGTGACATTTCCAGAAAACATCTTAAGAGCATCTCAGGAGACATGAAAACTATCATCAAAGTACTCCAGAATTGTTTAGCATGATTTCTTTAAATATAAGTGTGGCTTGTTCCTATATGAATGGCAAAACATACTATTACATATCATGATCCGCAGGTATATTTTTACAAGCCAGGGATGCAATCCATCATGTATTGGTCTTTTCTGAGCATGTAGGAAATATTACTTTGGGTCACTATTTATTTGTTTCCTTTGTAGATTTAACTCAGTGAAAATCTCCATCTGTGAGTAATAGTCTTTCAGTGACATTGTTCAGAATAATAATGGCTCACGTGGTTCTGAAATTATCAACTGCTCTCAAAACACTGACATTATCTTAAGAAAATCACCAAATCTTTCTCCCTCTGTAAATATGTGATTCTGCCTTTACTTGTCTATGACATTATTGAAAATGTTGCTAAGATACCAATATAAATGAAACTAGTATATAAATAGCACTTAAAACAGGTGATGAAATTCTCTGGTATTCTCTCTTATTAGTTAACTTGTGAAGACTAGAAATTAAAACTTTTAATTTGGATCCTCTTTCTAATTCCTCAGAATCTCAATTATTCTCATATGAACATATTAACTCTTCCCATCGTTTTTAATTTCTTCTTCCAATTATGTTCTTTTCTGAAGATATTTTGATGGATTTTCTGAGATTTTGTTTGTGTGAAAGCATCTCTGTTTTGTCTTCATTAAAGAGGATATCTTTTCTTGGAATAGAATTTATTGTGTCATCTGAAAGATGGTTAAAAAGGTCTTTCTGCTATCTTCTTGAGTCATTTAATTCTCTTGTTATGTTAACTGTCAATGTCTTTGCTATTTTTTTTTTAATTGGAATGATTTTTTCTCACCTTTGGTTTCACTGCTGCTGCTGCTAAGTCACTTCAGTCGTGTCCGACTCTGTGTGACCCCATAGATGGAAGCCCACCAGGCTCCCCCGTCCCTGGGATTCTCCAGGCAAGAACACTTCACTACTATGTGCTTATTTAACTTTTCCTTGTGTTTATCCTAGTAAGGCTTATATGATTTCCAGAATAGATGACTGCTGTCATTTAAAGTTTTTTTGTTTTGTTTTGTTTTTTTTTAATCTCTGGCAAATATTTCTTCAAATTCATCATCCTTCATTTTATTTCTCCCCTCTCTGCTCGTTTTGGTATAAAGGGGAAAAGTCCAATATGGCAGTAGCCATAGGGGGAATCATGGTCAGATAATGACTGTTTTTTAAATTATGTGAGTATGGTGGTGGGAATGATACCTCGGAGGGGATAATAGAGATGAAAAAGACAAAGTGAGGGAGAGGGACAAGAAGGGGGTGGGGAGGGAGAAAAAGAAGGAGAAAGAGGGAGGGAGGGTTGAAAGAGAGAGAGAGAGAATATCCCTGAACGTGAGAAGGAATTAATCTATTGTACAAGTGGAAGAGGTGAGTGCATGACCCATATCTCCCAAACTGTGCTTTCCAGTTTACTTGATAAATTTTGTTTAAGCAAAACATAGCTAAAACTTGACTTTTTCTAAATATCAGATCAGAAAAATAGAATCACAGTAAAAATATGATGTACAATATAGTGGTAATGATAACTGATTATATAGTATTTATTTCAAGTTCTTCATAAACATCTAATAAATGATGTCAAAGAAATTTATTTTCTAGGATACAAATCCACCAAAACAGAGACCAAGAATGGAGACAAAATTTGAGAAACTGTAATGAAGTTGAATGATTTCTAATTGACTTACTATAAAGTTCAGTCACAGGCTGGAAGTGGGAAGACAGAGGAGAAAACTTATTTAGCATGTCTTTATGTATTCATTCATTTTGGAATTTATGAATAGGATGTTATTTGGTCTCTAAAATAGTTTCCCATCTAAGAAGGAGACCAGCAAATTATTTTGCTGAAAGAATATAAAAAAGAGGGTCTTTGAACTGCCTATCACCAAGCCCAGTTGAGGGTCAGGGAAATCCTACTGAAAACAAGGGAATTAAGGAAATATGTACACAGTGATGTGAGAGCTGGACTGTGAAGAAAGCTGATCACCGAATAATTGATGCTTTTGAACTGTGGTGTTGGAGAAGACTCTTGAGAGTCCCTTGGACTGCAAGGAGATCCAACCAGTCCGTCCAAAAGGAGATCAATCCTGGGTGTTCATTGGAAGGACTGATGGTAAAGCTGAAACTCCAATACTTTGGCCACCTCATGCGAAGAGTTGACTCACTGGAAAAGACTCTGATGCTGAGAGGGACTGGGGGCAGGAGGAGAAGGGGACGACAGAGAATAAGATGGCTGGATGGCATCACCGACTCGATGGACATGAGTTTGAGTGAACTTCAGGAGTTGGTGATGGACAGGGAGGCCTGGCGTGCTGTGATTCATGGGGTCGCAAAGAGTCGGACACAACTGAGCAACTGAACTGAACTGAACTGAGGTACACAGTGAGTGCTGAGATCTGTGGGTTGTAACCCTGTTCAGCTCTGAGAGTGCTCTCTGCTTGGCCTTTGCTCTCCCGACAGGAAACCTGGAAGGGAAGTGAGGGACAGTTGTCCTAGGAATCTGTGAGCCTAAAGAGAAAATACTCCAATATTTTTCTTAAGGTTCTCCACAGAAATATCCTGACCAAATCATCTAAATATGAAGTTAAATCATTCAAAATTCCCACTCTTGATTAGAGCTTTCTGTAAGATTTTTAGTGATTTAAATATGAACAGACAACAGTTCCACGATGTATCTTCAAACACCTCTTAATAAAGGATAGGACTTATAGAGAAAAGAAAGTAGTTTAGGAACAGAGAGACCTTGCAGAAAAAAACAAACTAGAAAAGAGAAAAATCTACAAGCAATACTTCCAGAGGAAAGGAAGAAAAGAGCAAGATATTATTTAAAAGAATAGCCAGAAAATAAAAAGACACTTAGAAATTTTTATTGAAATAAAGCAATAATACAAAAGAAAATCTGGAAGGTAAAGTTGAGAAAATATCCTAGAAGGTAGAGCAAAAACAACTATAAAATGGATGTGAGAATATAGGAACATTTTATATATATAATATATATATATAAACATATAAGCATGTAGATAGACTATACCTATCTAAATATATATATAAAGTACAATAAATTCTACACATAGATGAGTCGATACATACACACATGCATACATACACTCATAAACTTGACTACCAGTCTAGGAAATCTATTATAAATGGGCATTTAAGAAAAAGAAACGGAGTAAATTATTACTCAGAAAGATTTCCCAGGCCCAAAGAGCTATGAGCTTCCAGGATGACAAAGTGCACCAAATGCCCTGTAAAAAAGGCTGAAAATAAATTTATACCAATCATCATGTAATTGTGGGATACTTGGGAAATAAAGACTTCTAGACAGAGAGAGCGAGAAAAGATGTCACAAACAACAGGTCAGAAATCACAATGGTTTCAGCTTTTAAAGCAGAGTAAGATTTCCAAATTTATGAAAAATCATGATTTCCAATCCAGGATTCTGTTTCCAATTAAAGCATCAATCAAATGAAAGCTTAGTGTAAAGACTTTTTCAAACATGAAAGATCTCAAAAAAAAAATGCACTTTTATTGATTTCTTTCTCAAAAATCCATTGGAAGATGCAGACTCTTCAAACGAGGAAGTGTGTCAAGAGAAGGGCATGGTGCTTAGGCAACAAGGCTCCCCGACAGAAAGGCATGTCAATATCAAAGAGAGTAGAGATAGAATTGAGGAATGAATTGTTGTCAGGTCCATAGAAAACTAAGTAAACAAACAAGAAAATTACTGACTTTAGGGAAAGCAAGCACAGGGAAATCAAAGCTAATACTCTGAAATAAACCCTACAGAGAAAACAAACAAACAAACAAGGAAATTGGTGTGATGGAGTCTAATTCCCCACCTCTAGCAAGACAGAAATGGAGGAGTTTTTTAATCTTTATTTAATATACTTTTCCTCTTTGAACCTATACTTGCAGTAGGGCTTGGTTGCTTTATATCCTCTTAGCCAGTGCGAAATGGTCTGCTCAGACACGTGTTTTTCAGATTAAAATCTATGTGCAGCATTTCATATTTATATTGTATTCTGCCACAAGCAGAGTATAACTTAATTCCAATGCACAAAATAACCATGGTCAATATATTATAGTTTCCCTGCAGTTACCATTACCCATTTATCTTCCACTTCAATATTTAAATGATTTGGAGCAAATATTAAAAGACTACCCTGAACACCTGAGTAAAAGAAACAAATGAAGAACCGTCTGGAGAAAGTAATTTTCTTAAATTTGTCTAAATGAAAAAACAGGTCTAAGTATCATGCAAGGTAACACTGAAAAATTCCCTAGCAAGTAATATAAAAGTAATAAAAAATGTAAACACAGATCTTCTGTATTAACAAGTAATCAAAACAGGGCCTTCCATCTGTTTAAAAAGAGCATGCACTGTAGATTCTGCTTAATGAATTAAATATGCCAACAACTCACTTTCAAAGCGATTAATACGTAATAGGCAATGACTATTTATGGGATCATATTTATATTTCCTATAAATAGATAGTGTTCACTCAGTCCTCCAACTGTAACTTTATTCTGGGTTGTAGTAAAACACCAGGTTGAAGTGTTCTGTAGCTTTATAAGAGATGAGATCAGAAAATTTTTATTTTGCCTGGATACAGGACCTAATATAAAATGTTTCCTTCTGAATGTTTATGTTAGGTTTGCATGCGTGCATGCCAAGTCGCTTCGGTTGTGTCCAACTCTTTGTGACCCTATAGACCGTAGTCCACCAGGCTCCTCTGTCCATGGATTCTCCAGGCAAGAATACTGGAGAGGGGTGCCATACCCTCCTCCAGGGTATCTTCCCCACCCAGGGATTGAATCTCTGTCTCTTATACTGGCAGGCAGGTTCTTTACCATGAGTGCCACCTGGGAAGCCCTATGTTAGATTTAGGGAAGATGAAGTAAGAAAATAAAATCCAGAAGAGGAAAATTAGAGTCAATTAATTCCATTGATTATTTTTCCCCTCTGCACTTCCTCACCCCCTTTCCTACCCTATTCCTTTTCTTGACTTGAACGAATTTGCTAATAACTCTTTCTTTGAGTATTCAGGATCTATAGGCTGAAAAGCTTGCATCTGGGTGTTTTTTTTTTTTTTTTTAATATTGTAATGACACACATTTTTCCTTAAAAAAAAAAAAGCACTAGAGCTTAAGTGACCAATGTACTAGTTTAGAAATAGAATATCCAAGGAACAGAGAAGTATATTCACTACTGTAGCCTCAGAATGGAATCATGGGAAAAAAAAGACTGAACTTCCAATTGTAAACCAAATACTTAGGGCACAATGTGAATAAATTTGAGAGGGAAAATGGAGGCAAAGATATTTAAAATTCAAGATTTTTTTTTTTTTTTTTACTGCACAGACTAAACCCACTGTTGGTTCAACTTTGCTTAGTTTTTCCCTGCCAGGCTCCTCTGTCCATGGAATTCTGCAGGCAAAATACTGAGGTGGGTTGCCATTCCTTTCTCCAGGGGATCTTCCCAGCCCAGAGACTGAAACGAGGTTTCCAGTATTGCAGGCAGATTCCCTACTGTCTGAGTAACCAGGCAAGCTGATAATGTATTTTGGTAGACTTTGGGGTTACATTCAGCAAATGTACACTTAAGACTTATATGTTTCTTTACATATGTAAAGTTTACTTAAATGATAATGAGTGTAATCAAATTTTGAACTATATTTAATAAATTAAAACGAAGTATTTAGAGGGAAGTACTAATATCTGCAAATTACTATATCTTTTTCTGAACTTTAAACAATGCCATGTGAAATTATCTCATGTAATTATTATTATATAACTTTACTGGAATATAAAAAAGAAGGATAAAAATAGTTCTGCCACTTAATATCAATAACATAAGGACCTTGTCAAGTAATTTTAACCCTCCATACCTCAATCTCTAATGATCACTTGCTTCAAAGTATTGTTCTAGGGTTCAGTGAGATGACATACATAAAGGACCTGTGACAATGCCTGGAGCAGAGTATATACTTGATAAAAAATGATGATGATAAATAATACAACATTAATAACAGCAAAAACAAACTCTTTAGGATCTCATGCTAGTTCATAATTGAACCAATAAATCTAATTTCAAAGTCTCTGCTTTTCACCACCTTAAGAAGTGGTATATGGTCGTCTATTTGACCTCTTTAATTGGCACAAACTAAAGCTATACATTCCCTATTTTTATTAAGAGTAAATAAAACAATGCAAAATTTTAACCAATAGTAGATTTGGTGACAATTTTCTTGAATAATCAAAAAATGTGCAAACTTGCAATTCATTAATTATAATTAATATACAATGTACATCCTATAATGCATAATATATATTTAAAAGAACCAAAAGCAGCTTAACATACCTGGAAATTTTATTTGAATGATAAATGTGCTAGATTTTTAAAAAGCTATGAACTAAATTGTTATGAAGGCCTAAATATTATTGACATTATTGGGTTTCCTTACATGAATGGTTTTGGTTTTTTTCTCCTTTATTCTTGAAGAAATTAATGAAATTCAGGTCTCAAGAACTCACTCGGCATTATTTTCAATATTGGAGGGGGAATGAAAATTTCATATCTAGACAGTGTAAAAATTCACTATATATTTTTTCACCTTAAAAATACTTCCATTAAAAAATTTAAGTCAAAGTCTTCTTTATATTAAAGCTTTTAATTCATTCTTTGCAGAAAATTGGGATGTAGAATTAAACATTTGGGGAAAGACATTAGCAGTACTTGGAGAATTCAACCACTAAAAATAATGGATATATTCCACTGTGTCTTGTCACCTCTGTGAAACTGTATTTTTGGTTTACTCAGGAAACCAGGCTTCTAGATACAGCTGAGTTAAACACCTCAAATCTTTTAAACTGCCATGGAAAACCACAAAGCCTCCAATTATCTGCCTATCTTAGTATTTCTCTTAGTAAATGTAAAATCACATTAGTGAACACCCTCTTCTGCTAGAGAAAATGGATAGGCCACTCTCCATGCTGGTATAATAAAGACTTCTATCACAAAGAATAAACAACTAAATGAGCAGCAATAAACTTAATTTGCACATTAGATATGCTTTTCCAAGTTCCGACATTTCAGTTGAAAATAATGCTGAAGCAATGAGGCCTATAATTGAACATCCAAAACTTCTCCAGTGGGGAAACAAAAACAAATGTTGCCTGCAAACAAGATCATTTCTAGAGCCTGCTGTTTCTGTGCTTTTTAATAATTTTCCAAATGCCAGATCAAATAATTTTCCCTTTTATGTGACTTTCATATACCTCTTAGTGTATGTACACATTGTAATTTTACAAGTCCTCAAAACGAAGACATTTAAACTCTCTTTCCTTTCAATTTCCTGTTTGTGCCCATGGAACATGTCCTCAAATTACCCTGGGCATCTTCTGAGGCTCTGGCAAGGCTGGTGCTAATTGCACTTCCAGTGTTTGAATGGCAAATTGCTTTATCCTGCTGCATTAGTGAAATAGAAATTTCCAACATACAGTGCAGATAACTTCAGAATCCTCTTAACACAGATAAGCCATATCAGCTAAAAACTAAGCTGAAAAATATCTTACTCTTGTAACTATTATCTTTTTACATGTTATCTAGCAACAACATTTCTTGCATGACTGAGGCTGATAAGTAAATTCAAAGAAAGATGATTGCTTTATCAGTTTTACTGAAATTTCTCATTTGCTCTTTACCACCATATTACCAGAAAGGTCATTGTAAGCTGATCTTGATTTGAGAGACAAAATTATACTTGATGCTGTAATGACAATAAATGAACACTATAGACAGGAAAATACAAACACATACAAATATACAGGCGCGCACACACACACACACATGCACGCACACAGAGAAATATTAAATCGTCGTCACAAACAGCCAGATGGCTGCTCTTAATAGTCAAGAAAATGACTGAATCAATGCATATTATTATGTTTCCTCCTCAGATTACAGCTTCAATTCTATAGGTTGTAAAATAATAATTTTTGGCAGTGATACCTTCAACATTCCTACATGAAAGGGAATTAGAGACAAGTCTCATTAAGAGGATATGCCAATGATAGACTTATCTTAGAACTATTTTGTATAAGAATCCCACAGTGTATGCATTACAGATCAGTAATAAAGCAAAGTTTCTAAATATGTTTTTATATTTTGTGTTTATGTAATTGTTTTAAATGTATATGTTATGTTTGTGTGTTTATTTTTATTACATTAATGGCTACTGTCAATGGCAAAGAAGCAAAAAAATCTCCAAATCCCCTTGAAATAGGATGCGGATATTTCATGAAGGCTAAAAATAACAAACACACATTCCTTCCCATGGTGGGATATAAATGACTGAAAATAATGATATTCATGCATATTGATATAAGTCCTTTTGCATATGTAAATCATCTGGTATTGTACTGAAAATACAAGAACAGTGAGTTCTGTCCATGAAGTATTTTAGATTTTCATGTAGCTTCCTATTTGTCCCCCCTTGCAGAGTGTGGCGTTCTCTGTGCATTAAAATCATGTAACTACAAACACTAAATTTGGAAAAGCGAAAGCATTTAGAAGTTTATTATTTGTCTTTGAAGTGCTCTACTATTAAGTAGTCTAACAAGTATAAATCCTGAAAAATTGAAAACTTTCAGATTTTAGAGCAGAGAAGCCAGGATAGAAATTATCTCTGAGAACCAAGGGGGATAAGGTGAGATCTTTTCACTCAATCAATCAATATTTAGTGAACACATACAGTTCCCAGGACTGTACTAGAATTTGCGATAACCTTGTCTTTTTCATTTCTTTTCTAGAAGAAGGGAAAGACAGGGAGAAAATACATGTGAATAAGTGAATCATATCATTTGTAGGAAGGTGAAATATGCTACAGAAGAAGGAAAAGTGGAAAAGATGAAGATGACCAGGAATGCAGGTTGTGATAATTTTGTTTTAGTATCTCCAGCAAAGGACATTAGAAATACGCAAAACTATGCCAGCTTTTTAACTGAGCAATCTTATTTCATTATTTTCTTACAGAGAGAGAAGAGTATCTGGGGTTATGGTGTTTTACTGAAAATCCCCAAATACCTATCAACTTGTTTCTGTCCTAAGAATCAGGAACCTACGTGGCTATGTTTCACTTCTGAAGTATCTACATGCTATCTCTAGAACTAAGCAGATGTTTCTGAGTTTCTCATATTTATGTGAATCTTCTCACTTGATTTTTCTTCCATTGATTAGTAATGTACAATCATTATGATGCCAAAGGCAAAAGAAAATATTGAGGAAGAGAAACTGTGTTGCTTAATCTATTTATAAAAATTTTTTTTTGTTAGTCTTTGGGGTGAAAGGATCTCGTCATTGTATTTTAGAAGCAAACCCTTGGTCCCGCTTACCCATCACCAGTAGTCCACCAAAACTTTTGAGAAACTACATTTTCACTACTGATGTGTTTTATGTTTAATATTTCACATTTTAATTCCTTCTGGATTTCTCTGTACCTAAAAAAATTAACTGCATGTCTTTCTAGCATATATTAATCTTCTATTGTAATATAATGAATGAATTCCACCCATAGCGTCTAAATTGGAAATAAGGTAATCTCTTTTTCTTCCCTGATGGACATGTTATTTTTTCAAACATAAAGCATTCACACTTTTCAGAATATATGAGTATTACCAAAAAGTTGCTGGGGAAATTCCCTATCATTAAATATAATTATAGCACATTCCTTGAAACATTAAGTCCATATCAGTCTTAAAAATCTGATGACAATAAAGTATTAACGAAGTGAAATTTTTCAAAATATGCCACACTGGTTGGATTTTTACACAAGTTCTATCATTTACATTTCCCCTGAGTGTTTGACAATTGTTGGCATAATATAATAGGCTTGAGATAAAGTTGGCAGAAATATCTTCTAGGGATAAAAGTGGGTGTTTATTTTCCTTTAGACGTTTTAAAGGATAATTGGTGGGTAATAGCTAGCTACTTTTTATTGAATTTATTTATTTCTAATAGAAATGATGATAAAACACCAATTGCTGAATTTAATCATTTGGGTTTAATAACCTGCTCAGACTCCTCTATAAAGACAGTCATTTTGATCATCCAGGAGGCAATGAAATGAAAAAGTGACCTGGCTTCCGCTAAACATACTAGTTTTATGACCTGAGATTCAATAAAGTAGCAGAGATGGAGAATAGAAGCATCCAATCCTAATTATGTCCCTGGGTGATACATGTAGTTACATTTGGACTGATACTAGTTTAAAAGTTTCAGGAATAGAGTGTGCACTTTTACCATCTGAAATCGGGTGAACATATCCGTTTACTGTGATGAGAATCTAATAATGATTTACTTGTCACCAATATTTTAATTTTTTTTTCTCTTTGAAAAAAACTGCTTATTAAGGCAAATGCAAGAAAGTCTGCATTTCGCTAGTTATAGTTAAGTACCCAGAGTTATAGAAACAAATGAATTGACTATGTACTTGGCAGCCTTACATCCAGGTAAAATTTTTACACAAATTAAGAGTTTCTGAAAGAACCCTCACTAACATCATCAAAATATTCATAAATTCCTTTCACGGAGGCATTTGTAGAAATCCGCGAATTTTGATTGCAGGTTTTAGTTTTGTCTTATTACCCACTGGACAGCTTTTGAACTGTCAAGCTATTCACATCTACCATGCTGTTCCACTGGCAAAGTGAGCATGCTATTAATAAATATAAGGGCACTACTCAAATAAGTTGTGAAATCAAATATTTTCACGTGTGATATGATGCAGGGTTGACAGTGATAGAGGTCAGGTATGCATACGTATCTCCAGTGTTCATCAAGCACAAACAAAGTTAGTAAAATACCTTTTATGATGAGGCTGCCAGTGTTCTTTGAAACACCAAACTGATTTGTAGCAATGCAAGTATATAATCCAGCATCCGACTTGGTAACATTATATATTTTGAGGCTGCCGTCCTCCAAGAGAAACACTCTAAAAAGAAAATTTATAATTAATATAAGTAAGGTTCTGTAAAATTGGTAAGTTTTAAACTCTTACTTTCATTTTAAAGCATTTCTAAAACCATGGCTGTATTTGATAATATGAATATATCCCTTTCCTATTATTCTGCTTTTAATTGTGAGTAATCTCTGAATCTGCATGTTAGAAAAAATGACAGTTGCTTTTATTCTGACAGAGTATTAACAATTATTTATGCTTTCACTTGAATTATCATCGGTGATACCAATGCACATTAAAAATCAAATGAGTGCTTGATGCTGCAATGCCCATTTGCTTGATTAAAAACAAATACAACTATTCACTGTGCATTTTGAAAAGTCAATTCTCTGCTGAAAATTGAAGTTGGTGTTAAAGACATGCAAGCTGATTTTGACACTGTTAACTCTGTGGCTTTATAAACCTGTTTTTACTTAAGACTTTCAGCTACCAAACAATAGGTTCTCAACCATGACGATATTTGCCTGTGCTAGTGGAGAAGGCAATGGCAACCCACTCCAGTACTTTTGCCTGGAAAATCCCATGGACAGAGGAGCCTGGTAGGCTGCAGTCCATGGGGTCGCCAAGAGTTGGACACGACTGAGCGGCTTCACTTTCACTTTTCACTTTCATGCATTGGAGAAGGAAATGGCAACCCATTCCAGTGTTCTTGCCTGGAGAATCCCAGGGACAGGGGAGCCTGGTGGGCTGTCATCTATGGGGTCGCACAGAGTCGGACACGACTGAAGCAACTTAGCAGCAGCAACAGCAGTGAGCTAAAGGAACCATCCACATGGTCCCATAGCTAAAGGACTCAGGCCCATCTTGTTATGTGGCCTATTCCATCAAAAGGAGAAAGACAGGAGTAAAATGAAGGAAGACTTAAAAAAGTCAGACTGAATTAAATATTCCTAAAATATATATATGTAATCATATAGTACACAATGGAGGGATAGCTATTTAAGAACTTGCAGCCTTTCAAAAAATGGTTCCTATGAAATTTTCTCTGAAACTCAGAAATAGTCAAAAGCAGACATCAAAACACTGTTGATATCAAGGGAAACCCTAAGATTGGTTTCTTGGCAAAATCATCATCAAGTGTTTTAATAAGGAGACAAAATGAAACTAAAGAACACGTACCCAATTTTGTCTTATAGATTTAATTTATGATCTTTTAAAAACATAGACTGCTATATTCAAAATGGATAACCAACATGGAAGGATCTATTGTATAGTACATGGAACTCTACCCATTGTTATATGCCAGCCTGAATGGGAGGGAAGTTTGTGTCACTTGAAATTACCACAACTTTGTTGATTGGCTATGCCCCAATACAAAATAAAAAGTTGAAAGTTTAAAAAAACAAAACAAAACTGTAAAAGCACTAGCTAGCTCAGTATTGCGTAAACATAAGTAGTGAAAATTCATTTGTAATGACAATGGTTTTAAAGGAAAGAAAGGAATATGGCATGCATATCACATCTGTTAAAAATAGCAAAGCCATATTTGTTTCATTGTAAACATATCATTGTTTCTAATATGTTTATTACATGAAGTGTAGCTAGTATAATTAATTACCCAATTTGAAACACAGAGAATATTAGCCAACTACAATTTGTACCAAACCAGCTTCTGATGTTGGTTTATTATTAGTGATGAGTCCCATATTCTATTGCCAAGTGAGTGAAAGGAGTCGCTTCTGGGTTTAGAATGTTCCATGACACATAATCAGAAGTTTTTAAGTCATTATCTTGGAGTATTCCCCATTAGCACATATTTGATATCTTATTTAATTTCTGAAATGTCTAGATTTCTTGATCCCAATTTATGCTAGCAGTTGAATCATACTGTTAATGAAGAGTAACAAAGATATTCTAGTATCTAGCAAGGGTCTGGCCCCAAACAATTCCTTATCTGATTCAACTGGAGGAAATTGATATGAGATACATTTGGGTGCATCATTTACCTCTAGAATTTAGGAAACACTAAGAATTTTACAGTGTCAGACTTTATTTTCTTGGGCTCCAAAATCACTGCATATGGTGATTGCAGCCATGAAATTAGAAGACACTCACTCCTTGGAAGAAAAGTTATGACCAACCTAGATAGCATATTAAAAAGCAGAGACATCACTTTGCCAACAGTGGTCCATCTAGTCAAGGCTATGGTTTTTCCCGTGGTCATGTATGGATATGAGAGTTGGACTGTGAAGAAAGCTGAACGCCAAAGAATTGATGCTTTTGAACTGTGGTGTTGGAGAAGACTCTTGACAGTCCCTTGAACTGCAAGGAGATCTAACCAGTCCATCCTAAAGGAGATCAGTCCTGGGTGTTCATTGGAAGGACTGATGCTGAAGCTGAAACTCCAATACTTTGGCCACCTGATGCGAAGAGCTGACTCATTTGAAAAGACCCTGATGTTGAAAAAGATTGAGGGCAGGAGGAGAAGGGGACAACAGAGGATGAGATGGTTAGATGGCATCACCAACTCAATGAACATGAGTTTGGGTAAACTGTGAGAGTTGGTATGGACAGGGAGGCCTGGCGTGCTGTGGTTCATGGCGTTGCAAAGCGTTGGACACGACTGAGTGACTGAGCTGAACTGAAGAGTCCATTTTGTTTTCATAAGGTCAGTATGCAAAAAGGACTTCCCTGGTGGCTGAAATCTTAAAGACTCTGTCTGCAGTACAGGAAACATGGGTTAAATCTCTGGGTAGGGAAGATCCCCTGGAGAAGGGAATGGCTACCCACTCCAGTATTCTTGCCTGGAGAATTCCATGGACAGAGGAGCCTGGCAGACTGTAGTTCATGGGATCACAAAGAGTTGGACATGACTGAGGGACTAACACACACACACATTATGCAAAAATGTACAAAAGAATAAAAAATCTTAGATTTAAACATTTTATAAAAACATTTTATGAAACCAAACTAGTTTTATGAAACCAAACTAATAAACAAACCAATTTGCCATTTATAAAAAATAAATAATTAAGAGTGTAATTCTCCCTAGTTAACTAGGATATAGAAAACCAGACATTTACTATAATTTGAGATTTTAATGTGATAAGTAAGTGATATGAATATTTCAGATTATTTTTTCATTAATAAGAGATTTAAAATAAAGCTGTGGTATATTTACACAATGGAGTATTACTCAGCAACTAAAAAGAATACATTTGAATCAGTTCTATTGAGGTGGATGAAACTGGAGCCTATTATACAGAGTGAAGTAAGCCAGAAAGAAAAACACCAATACAGTATACTAACACATATATATGGAATATAGAAAGATGATAACGATAATCCTGTATGCGAGACAGCAAAAGAGACACAGATGTATAGAACAGTCTTTTGGACTCTGTGGGAGAGGACGAGGGTGGGATGATTTGGGAGAATGGCATTGAAACATGTATATTATCATATGTGAAACGAATCGCCAGTCCAAGTTCGATGCATGATACAGGATGCTCGGGGCTGGTGTACTGGGATGAACCAGAGGGATGGGATGGGGAGGGAGGTGGGAGGGGGGTTCAAGATGGGGAACATATGTACACCCGGGGCAGATTCATGTCAATGTATGGCAAAACCAATACAATAATATAAAGTAATTAGCATCCAATTAAATAAATTAAAAAAAAAAAGAAAATTCAATCTTTAATAATGTAGATAGACTAAAACTACCTAATCATAGCCCTAAATTCATGCAGAATAATTAAAAACTATTAAAGAAAAGTGAGAATTTCCAATTTGTCACATGTCAAAACACGGCTTAGTATAAATGATTAAAAAAAAGAAAGAACACCCAGTTGACGTCAAACTGTATTAAGCAAACTGAGCAATTGACATTTTCAGATAAGGAACGATGCACATGTCAAAATTAACTGGAACATTTTAATTGATGGTTTTGGTAACATTGATATAGAAACATAAAGTCTGACTTTTTCTGTCCTTCTTTTGGATTATTCTAAAAGATACTTCAAAATGCTATCTGGAGGGTTGTAAAGAACATATTAATAAAGTACATTAAAATATCCTATCTTTATTTACATAAGCCTCTCTGGCATTTAAAAACAAAACACAGCTACAAGTGTAGATATGCTTGGTTATCTAAAAACTGGGAAAACATTCTGGTGATAAAAATGGAAATTTGCATAAATAATTATCAAAGATAATATAAGCCACAGAGAAGAAAGCAAAAGACATTGAAGTGATTGATTACATATAATACAGGTATATATTTAAATTAGAACTTAAGGCTGAGATTACATTGCTAACAGACAATAGATTATAAAAGCATGTATAAAAATATCAAAGTAACATGGAGTATGGTAAGGCTTCTAAAAATTTAGTAGCAACTTATACAGCATTTATAGAGATTGTTTTGCTTCTAAATTTATTCAGCAAATATTCATTAAACTTCTGTTGTGTTCAATGTACTGTGTTAAATATTGCAATAGGTATGTGAAAAGTAGAAAATGTCAATATCAAGGATATTATTTTGCAGAACTAAACTCATTGGTCAAAACACAGCAGGTTGTGGTGTCTGCACAAGTCCTCTACTAAGCATATGTATGCATTCTGTGCTCAGTTGTGTCCAACTCTTTGCGACCCCACAGACTGTAGCCCACTAGGCTCCTCTGTCCATGGGATTTCTCAGGCAAGAATATTGGAGCGGGTTGCCATTTCCTCCTCCAGGGTTCTTCCCAACCAAAGGATCGGACACATGTCTCTTAAGTCTCCTGGGCTGGCAGGCGGATTCTTTAACCACTAGTACCACTTGGAAGGAAACTTATGACCAACCTAGATAGTATATTAAAAAGCAGAGACATTACTTTGCCAACCAAGGTCCGTCTAGTCAAGGCTATGGTTTTTCCAGTGGTCATGTATGGATGTGAGAGTTGGACTGTGAAGAAAACTGATCACTGAAGAATTGATGCTTCTGAACTGTGGTGCTGGAGAAGACTCTTGAGAGTCCCTTGGACTGCAAGGAGATCCAACCAGTCCATTCTAAAGGAGATCAGTCCTGGGTGTTCATTGGAAGGACTGATGCTAAAGCTGAAACTCCAATACTTTGGCCACCTCATGCAACGAGTTGACTCACTGGAAAAGACTCTGATGCTGGGAAGGATTGGGGGCAGGAAACGGGGACGACAGTGAATGAGATGGCTGGATGGCATCACTGACTCGATGGATATGAGTTTGAGTGAACTCCTGGAGTTGGTGATGGACAGGGAGGCCTGGCGTGCTGTGAGTCATGGGGTCGCAAAGAGTCGGACTCGACTGAGCGACTGAACTGAACTGAACCACTTGGGAAGCCCTAAAAAATGTCAATTTATTGAATCATTAAGTAAACCTTTGTGCTTACTATTCATATCATCCCCGTTTTACAAGTCAGGAAAATGAGGCATGGAAAGAAGGGGATACCTCAATGTACCTGCTAGGTAGTGTAGATTCCAACCATGTTTGTCTCTCTAGATTAGGAAGCACTTATTTTAGCAAGTGCTCTTTCACTTTAAGTTTACAAAGTATAGTTACTCATGAGGTCAAATGTTCATTTAGGTTTTTCTGTAACATCTTATGGAAAATCCAAATACACCCTGGCCAACCTAATAGTTTCTAGAGCACAAATTTGAGAGTATACATACACACACACACATGCATATGATAATCTTTACTATTTGGAGAGATAGAATACTGTGAAAGGTAGTGAATAAGTGGAGGGGTATGATAGAGAAAGTTACACAGTTTACTCCAGATTCCCTAGGAAACAAAAGTAAGAGTGAAGCAGGTAAATACATGTACATATACATAGGCTTCCCAGGTGGTGCTAATGGTAAAGAACCTGCCTGCCAATGCAGGAGATGGAAGAACGCAGGTTTGATCTCTGGGTCTGGGTCAGGAAGATCCACAGGAGTAGGAAATGGCACCCCATCCAGTACTCTTGTATGGAAAATTCCAAGTGGAGAGTAGCCTGGTGGGCCACAGTCCATGAGGATATAAATAATACTTGTATAACATTCTCTTTAATATTGGAGGTTTTTAATTTGACTCCCCAAATGTAATGGAACATTTATGTGTGTGCACATATGCACATTTTCTCAGGACTCTAAGCTTTTCTGAAATAGTAAAAGCAAGTTTGATACCCCTTACCATGGGAGAGTTTTAACCGAAAACATAAGGTAATGATGACGGCAATACTAAGGATTATATTTCTTCTCTCACACTGTCGTATGCAATAATGGTGTTAGTGGTAGTAATATTATTTAGCAAACGTGGAGTGGGGGTCAACTGCTTATAATTGAATCTCAATTCAGTTCAGTCACTCAGTCATATTCCACTCTTTGCGACCCCATACTGCAGCATGCCAGGCCTCCCTGTCCATCACCAACACCCGGAGTTTACCCAAACTCATGTCCTTGAGTCGGTGATGCCACCCAGCCATCTCATCCTCTGCCTTCCCCTTCTCCTCCCACCTTCAATCTTTCCAGCATAAGAGGCTTTTCAAATGAATCAGCTCTTCCCATCAGGTGGCCAAAGTATTGGAGTTTCAGCTTCCACATCAGTCCTTCCAGTGAATATTCAGGACTGATATCGTTTAGGATGGACTGGTTGGATCTTCTTGCAGTTCAAGAAACTCTCAAGAGTCTTCTCCAACACCAGAGTTCAAAAGGATCAATTCTTTGATGCTCAGCTTTCTTTATAGTCCAACTCTCACATCTATCCATGACTACTGCAAAAAAAAAAAAACAAAACGTAGCTTTAACTAGGCAAACCTTGGTTGGCAAAGTAGTCTCTGCTTTCTAATATGTTGTCTAGGTTGGTCACAACTTTCCTTCCAAGGTGTAAGCTTGTTTTAATCTCATGGCTACGGTCACTATCTGCAGTGATTTTGGAGCCCCCAAAAAATCTGTCACTATTTCCCCATCTATTTGTCAGGAAGTGATAAAACCAGATGCCATGATCTTAGTTTTCTGAATGTTGAGCTTCAAGCCAACTTTTTCACTATCCTCTCACTTTCATCAAGGGGCTCTTTAGTTCTCGTTCACTTTCTGCCATAAGGATGGTGTCATCTGCATATCTGAGGTTACTGATATTTCTCCTGGCAAACTTGATTCCAGCTTGTGCTTCATCCAGCCCAGTGTTTCTCATGATGTACTCTGCATATAATTTAAATAAGCAGGGTATCAATATGCAGCCTTGATGTACTATTTTCCCTATTTGGAACCAGTCTGTTGTTCTATGTCCAGTTCTAACTATTGCTTCTTGACTTGCATACAGGTTTCTCAGGAGGCAGGTCAGGTGGTGTGGTATTCCCATCTCTTACAGAATTTTCCAGTTTATTGTGATCCACACAGTCAAAGGCTTCGGCATAGTCAATAAAGCAGAAATAGATGTTTTTCTGGAACTCTCTTGCTTTTTCAATGATCCAGAGGATGTTGGAAATTTGATCTCTGGTTCCTCTGCCTTTTCTAAAACCAGCTTGAATATCTGGAATTTCACGATTCACATACTGCTGAAGCCTGGCTTGGAGAATTTTGAGTATTACTTTACTAGCTTGTGAGATGAATGCAATTGTGTGGTAGTTTGAGCATTCTTTGGCATTGCCGTTCTTTGGGATTGGAATGAAAATGGACCTTTTCCAGTCTTGTGGCCACTGCTGAGTTTTCCAAACTTGCTGGCACATTGAGTGGAGCGCTTTCATAGCATCAGCTTTGAGGGTTTGAAATAGCTCAACTATAATTCCATCACCTCCACTAGCTTTGTTTATAGTGATGCTTCCTAAGGCCCACTTGACTTCTCATTCCAGGATGTCTGGCTCTAGGTGAGTGATCACACCATCATGATTATCTGGGTCGTGAAAATCTTTTTTGTACAGTTCTTCTGTGTATTCTTGCCAACTCGTCTTCATATCTTCTGCTTCTGTCAGGTCCATACCATTTCTGTGCATTATCGAGCCCATCTTTGCATGAAATGTTCCCTTGGTATCTCTGATTTTCTTGAAGAGATCTCTAGTCTTTCCCATTCTATTGTTTTCCTTTATTTCTTTGCATTGATCACCAAGGAAGGCTTTCTTATCTCTCCTTGCTATCCTTTGGAACTCTGCATTCAAATGGGGTATATCTTTCCTTTTCTCCTTTGATTTCACTTCTCTTCTTTTGTCAGCTATTTGTAAGGCCTCCTCAGACAGCCTTTTTGATTTTTTGCATTCCTTTTTGTTGGGAATGGTCTTGATCCTTGTCTCCTGTACAATGTCACAAACCTCTGTCCATAGTTAATCAGGCACTCTGTCTATCAGATCTAGTCCCTTAAATCTATTTCTCACTTTCACTGAATTTAACTTGGATGACCATTATATCTATTATTGTGGGCAAGAATCCCTTAGAAGAAATGGAGTAGCTATGATAGTCAATGAAAGATTCTGAAATACAGTACTTGGATACAATCTCAAAAGCAACAGAACTATCTCTATTCATTTCCAAGGCAAACGATTTAATATCACAGTAATCCAAATCTATGGAGAAGGCAATGGCAAGCCACTCCAGTACTCTTGCCTAGAAAATCCCATGGATGGAGGTGCCTGGTAGGCTGCAGTCCGTGGGGTCGCTAAGGGTCAGATATGACTGACCGACTTCACTTTCACTTTCACACATTGGAAAAGGAAATGGCAACCCACTCCAATGTTCTTGCCTGGAGAATCCCAGGGACGGGGGAGCCTGGTGGGCTGCCGTCTATGGGGTCACACAGAGTCGGACACGACTGAAGTGACTTAGCAGCAGCAGCAATCCAAATCTATGCCCTGACCAGTAATGCGAAGAAGCTGAAGTTGAACAGTTCTATGAAGACCTACAAGACCTTTTAGAACTAACACCCCCAGAAGACGTCCTTTTCATTATAGGGACCTGGAATGCAATAGTAGGAAGTCAAGAAACACCTGGAGTGATAGGCAAATTTGGCCTTGGATACAGAGTGAAGCAGGGCAAAGGTAATAGAGTTTTGCCAAGAGAACACATTGGATATAGCAAACACCCTCTTTCAATAACACAAGAGAAGACTACACATGGACATCACCAGATGGTCAACACCGAAATCAGACTGATTATATTCTTTGCAGCCAAAGATGGAGAAGCTCTATACAGTTAGCAAAAACAAGACCGGAAGTTGATTGTGGCTCAGATCATGAACTCCTTATTGTCAAATTCAGACTTAAATTGAAGAAAGTAGGGAAAACCACTAGACCATTCAGGTATGACCTAAATCAAATCCCTTATGATTATACAGTGGAAGTGACTGAATCTGAGCCCTCATATTCAATATTTGTATTACTGAGTCCAAGTTATTCAGCTGTGCAAGTTGTCAGCTCTCTCATCTGTAACATGGGAATATTAATATTATCTGTGTCACTGAATCTTGAGGTGAAAATCAGGTAAACTGTTTAGCATGCTTAGCAATATGCTAACTCCTAGTTAGCTGAAGTGACTTAGCAGCAGTAGCAGCAGCAGTTAGCCATCAGTAGGTCTTTAATGAACTAATTTTTCATTCTTCTAAACAATGTAAGCACTTTTGCAATTCCATGAACAGGAACAGCAGGGAAAGAACAGTGTTTTGTCACAGTTCAACAAAGAGGCCTGAGAGGTATATGATAAACTTTTTAAAGGAGCCTAATGACAGATTGTCCTCAGCATTTCACTGACTAAGAGTCTACACTAAATTCATACCACTTCCTGTCTGTACTTGTGGAATCATTTTTTTCTGATCTGCAGTGTTCTCGTTTTTATTTTGGGTATGGAAATAGACTTCTTGTAAGAACTGGATTAATTAAGTGCTACCTATTAATCTTATTTTTCACTGATACCAGTTTTGGTCTTTGCTTTCCTACATGACTCAGACCAGTGTTTTTGAATCTCACTTTGGTTCTTACTCCTGCCTGACATCTTAAAAAAAACCCTTTTCTCTGACTGACCTAGTGATATGGTTTGTGCCTTTAACTAGGAGATAATTATCAGTCCCTGGATTATCTTGGATTTGGCATCACCAAGTTCTAATGCTTAACTGATGGTGTATGTATGTTTCCTCCTAAACTCTTTCTCTGTGATCATTTCACAGTTCAGTGATAACACTGTTCCTCTCCAGTGTCTATTCTCAAAAATCCACTTAATTAGAATATTTCACCTGTTCACGCAGTCAAATTGAAAAATTTCCCCCAAATTACCAAAGCTTAGTAGTCTATTTAGATGATTAAATTGCAAATTAAGGCATTTACATTTAAAATGTTCTGTAATAATTAGAATTTAAAGACATTAACCTGTATAGATGTATTACGATCATTCAACAATAGAATAATTATTAGTTATAATGTGTAATACATCACACTATTCTTCTAATTGCATTAGGGCATTCATATAAAGGTGGAAATTCAGCACTATAAGCTGTATCTGACAGTCAAATGACATTGGGGGATTTTATATTGGCATAGAAAAATGGAAAATGTAGAAAAACTGAACCACCAACATTTGCAAACATTTTAAGTTTAACTGATAAATTGAAGGCACACTATATAGTGTGATCGAACGTCCAATATTTCAGTCTTCCCACATCATGGGATGTTAGTAGCACAAAAGGAAAACAAAATAATAGATGCCTTAACTTGCTGCCTTCTACTTTTATATACTTTGCTGTCTAATTTTGAGCTATTGCGAATAAAAAAAATCAGGAACATAGACTATGATGTCACGTGAACACGTAGGAGTCTTTTACCTGGTACATGTGTCAAATGTATTATCTTAAGGAATTAGTCTAAAAACTAGTGTTGAATGTTTTTCCCCTTGCTTTCCAAGTTGTATGAGATACTTGTTCATTATAAACTTCATAAATACAATGGATATTAGCATTCACATCCAGTTTATCGCTACATCGAATCTAAAGCATGCCCGATCTTTGATTTACCTACATATAGAAAAAACAGATCTATATTATGTAGACACCATATGCATAGAAAATTAGGAAGTCTCTTTTTTTTGTTTAGTATTAATCATGCTGCTAAGTCACTTCAATCGTGTCCGACTCTGTGCGACCCCATAGACGGCAGCCCACCAGGCTCCGCTGTCCCTGGGATTCTCCAGGCAAGAACACTGGAGTGGGTTGCCATTTCTTTCTCCAATGCATGAAAGTGAAAAAGTGAAAGTGAAGGCGCTCAGCCGTGTCGGACTCTTAGCGATCCCATGGACTGCAGCCTACCAGGCTCCTCCGTCCATGGGATTTTCCAGGCAAGAGTACTGGAGTGGGGTGCCATTGCCTTCTCCAGTATTAACCATAGCCTATCACAAAATTTTAGGACACAAAAGACTAGTAACAGCTAAATTTCTTAAACTCAGGGAAATTAGGACATTGGGCAATTACAATTTTATACTGCTGAAACTAGAGCAATACTGCTATTTTTATAGTTAGATTATTAACTGGAGTATTGCTTCCAGTTCTGTCTAAAGATAATACTGTAGACCATGAAATTTTAATTGACTGTCTAATTTTACTGATATCTAGAAAATGTAAAATAGATTGGATTAAAATGAGATAAGAAGTAGAAAAGTACGTATAAATTTTGACTCTGCACAATTTAAGTTTTAGGTAAAATGTCCCACTGGAATCCATTTAAGATCAAATATTGATAATAATTTTAGCACCTGATTAGCATAGTTAAGGTGCAATATCTATGCTAATCTTATTGTCATTTAATAAGTTATCTTTTAAAAATTACTTATTTTAACAAGTTACAAAAAGTAATATAAAAACAAGTAAATACCAATGCTTCCTCATTTAAATCGAAATAAAGGTTTTCTTTTTCATCTTTTTTATGTCAGTAACTTTAAACATCTCTAATGGTATTTCTACACAGAAAATATCTCACACCTCTGTCCAGGATAAATTTAAAGGTTTAATCAATGGATTATTAAAATGTATTTTATGATTCTTATAAAATCATCAGAGTAGTAAAAAACCCAACAGGTAACCTGAAAAAAGAGATAAAAGGATAGAGACAGAATAAAAATGCAGTGCTATCTCCAAACAGAGATGATCGAATAGGCACAGAAAATAAAATCTAGGCTCTCTACTAAATGGCATAGTGAAGCAGAATACACTTATTATCATTAATCAATTCTAAACAAGGGAAAATACATACCAGAAAATTCAGCAAAATTTTTGGAAGGAATTAAGTATGTTATCATATCTTTTATTTTTTCTGCCTCTTAGGAAAGATCACAAATATTCTTTTCAGTAAAGAGTTAAGTTCAAAAGAGAAAACAAATGTTCTCAATTTGCAGATATTTCTGTTTTTTAAAAATTAATTGCTTTACTTATTTTTGGTCACCCCACAATGGCTTGTGGGATCTTAGTTGCCCAACCAGAGACTGAACCTGGGCCCTCAGCAGTGAGATCACAGAGTTCCCACAAATCTTTCTTGGAGTACATCCTTTAGAGACTTGCCAGATGAAAGCCTAGAGGTCTCTTCCCCAAGTATCTAGTAGAAGATTTGTACTCCATTGCTTCCTTTCCTGGTGGCTCAGTGGAAAGAATCTGCCTGCCATGCAGGAAATATGGATTCAGTCCCTGATCCTGGAAGATCCCCTGGAGAAGGAAATGGTAACCCACTCCAGTATTCTTGGCTGAAAAACCCCCATGGACAGAGGAACCTGTTGTATTACAGTACATGGGGTCTCAAAGAATCAGACATGACTGAGGGCCTGAACGACAACCACAACCCCTTGACTGAATCCCATTTATCCTCCCAAACCTACTTTGATTTTCACTGTTTCAGACACAGCTTATGCATCTCCCCAGGGTCTCTTAGTGCATTGGCTGCCAAAAGTTCAGATAATGTAACCACACTGGCAAAGGGGCAGTCAGCACATAAATCCCATTCTCTTTCCTTTCAAAAAATTTTAAGTAATTTCTGTATGGAGACAGTCTATGTAAGCCATCTGATGCCAGCCTGCCTGTTGTGTATTTATGTGGGTTAAAGCGAGCCACCGGCCTGCATTGCTGCCTATATTTACTTGCTTCACTCTTAGTTTTGTTTCCTAGGGAATCTGGAGTAAAATATGTAAGTTTCTCTATCATACCCCTCCTCTTATTCACTACATTTCACAGTACTCTCTCTGTCTCACCAAATATTAAAGATTAGCAGTTTTGTCCAAAATAAATAGAATAATATGGGGAATTCCATGGTAGTCCAGTGGTTAGCATTCTGCACTTCCACTTAAGGGGTACAGGTTCAGTTTGATCGTTGGTCAGACAGGAACTAAGATATCTTATTTAAAAAATAAATAACTTACTTAGCCATAGCCAGGATGCAGGTCTTTGCATCTTGATTTCTACTGAATCATTATGTTACCTTGTATTTTGAATTTTCCTTTATTTAAAATTGAGAGAAAGGTAGACTTCCTACATAAGAATCTACATCCTTCATCCTACAAGACATGCCTAGTCTCCCTCATTATCAACATTCTCCACCTGAGGGGTACATTTGTTACAACTGACACAGTCACCCAAAGACCATAGTTTACCTTAGAGTTCACCCTTGGTGTCGTACATTGTTTAGAAGCATATATAATAACATGTATCCATTATTATAATAAGCTTTCCTGATGGCTCAGCATTAAAGAATCTATCTGAAATGTAGGAGATACAGGTAGACGCAGGTTTAATTCCTGAGTCAGGAAGATCCCCTGGAGAAGAAAATGGCAACACACTCCAGTATTCTTGCCAGGATAATTTCATGAACAGAGGAGCCTAGAGGGCTACACTCTATGGGGTCGCAGAAGAATTGGACATGACTGACCACCCACACACAGACATAATATCATACAGAATATTTCCACTGAACTAAAAATTCTTTGTATTCTACCTATTTGTTTTTCCCTTCTCCACCTATTTGTTCGTCCCTCCTTGGCAACCACTGATTTTTGTACTGTCTCCAAAGTTTTGCCTTTTCCAGAATGTCGTATAGTTGTAATCACACAGTATATAAATTTTCAGATTGGCTTTCTCCCTAGGTAATATGTATTTAAGATCCTTCCATGTGTTTCCATGACTTTCGTTTCTTCATGGGGGTCGCAAAGAGTCAGACACGACTGAGCGACTGAACTGACTGAACTGAACTGAATATTCCATTGCCTGAATACACCACAGTTTATTAGCCATTTGCTTACTTAAGAATATCTTGGTTGCTTCCAATTTTGGCAATTATGAATAAAGATGCTATAAATTATATAGTGTGTAAGATTTTGTGTGGACGTATTTTCGAACCCTTTGAGTAAACGTTAAGGAGTACAATATCTGAATTTTATGATAAGAGTAATTTTAATTTTGTAAGAAACTGCCAAACTATCTTTCAAAGTGTCTGTACCATGTTGCATTCCTATCAACAGTGAACGACAGTTCCCATTCCTCCAGTTCCTCCATATCCTTGCCAGCATTTGGTGTTAGTGTTCCAGATTTTGGTCATTCTAATAGGTGTGCAGTGGTATCTTGTTTTAATTTACATTTTCCTGATGACATATGCTATGGAACATCTTTTCCAAATGTGTATCTACTAACTGTGTATCTTGTATGCTGAGGAGTATGTTAAGGTCTTTTGCCTATTTTATAATAGAGTTGCTTTCCTATCCTTGAGTTTAAAGAGTTCTTTGCAAATTTTAGATAAAAATCTTTTATTAGATGTATATTCTGAAAATATTTTTTCCCAGACTGTGGCTTGACTTCTCATTATCTTGGCATTGTCTTTCACAGAACAGAAGCTTTTTTCCTCCAAGTTATTATGTTTTTTCTTCATGGATCTGCCTTTGATATTGTATCTAAAAAGTCATGGCCTTTCCCAAGGTCATCTAGATTTTCCCCTATGATATCTTCTAAGAATTTTACAGCTTTGTTTTCTACACTTAAGTCTGTGATTTATTCTGAGATTTTTTTCCTTTGTGAAGAGTATAAGGTATGTGTCTAATTTTTTTTGCATGTGGTTGTCCAATTGCTTCAGCACCGTTTGTTGAAAATAATATCTTTGTTTTACTGCTTCTGCTCCTTTCTCATAATTTTCTTTCTAGGCAAGCTTTCACTCTCTAAATAGATTGTAAAAGTAAGCTTTTTTTTTAATTGAAGTATAATTGCTTTGTAATGTTGTGTTAGTTAAAGCTAAGTTTTTTGCTTCAAGTGACACAGAGGTTTTAAGACCATGACCTCTAAAATCAGCTTGGTTTTCATTTGTGTTCTGACTCTCTCCTGTTGGCTTTGTTACTTTGGAAGCACTTGTTTTCTATGAAAATTTATACGTAAATGGGAATAACAGTAGTTATAACATCAGTTTGTTTTGTGAATTAAAATTTTTAAGTGCATTAAAAATGCTGAGTTAAGCCTAGAAGATAATGACTACCACCAAATGGTAGCTGTTATTATTTTTTTTGCATTTTTCAAGAAGTCCTATAATTCATAGAAAGAAAAGTGGAAGTGAAGTCGCTCAGTCGTATCCTACTCTTTGTTTCCCGATGGACTGTAGCCCACCAGGCTCCTCCGTCCAAGGGATTTTCCAGGCAAGAGTACTGAAGTGGGTTGCCATTTCCTTCTCCAGGGGATCTTCCCCACCCAGAAATCGAACCCGGGTCTCCCACATTGTAGGCAGACACTGTACCATCTGAGCCACCAGGAAAGTTCATAGATATTACATAAATATGCGTTTTCTGATTGTGTATACCCCCAAACCTTTAGTCTCTCTCTAGGAGCAGATGTATATTTATTATCATTACCAATAAAAGTCACTTGGGCAAATAATTTCTTAATTTAAAAGTAAAGGCTAATATAGGTATAAACATAGGGCTTATTTAGCTAATGACTTTCAAGTTAGTTTGTTGATACCATATAAACTAGGACAAAACTTGAGGTAAAGAAATACATTCAAATCAGTCTTACCTAGTGTATATATGTATATATATACACTCATATATATTCGATCCCTGGGTGGGGAAGATCCCCTGGAGATGGAAATGGTAACCCACTTCAGTACTCTTGCCTCTCATATATATATGAGAGAGAAAATTTTAATCATTATTTAATATAGTTCCATTCATGAAACTAAAGTTTTAATGAAATACTTCATACAAAAATTAATTATTATGTTAATATAGACCCTATTGAGGGGTTTCTAATTCTTTAGTTTATTTACAGAAAATACTGTGATAATATTCTTTGTATTTTATTAGTCTCTTTCCTATCACCAGACAAGTATTAGTGTTTCTTTGGTCTCTTGTATTGATTAACATCATGCACAAGTGTGTTTAAATTTATATGTAATGGGATGTGAGTAGAGCAGGACAAGTAAACAAGAATAAAAACCTACATGGCATGGCATCAGAATTGGTAGCACAAATAAATTGAATATATTTTTTTCAGAAAATACATTTTTCTCAGGTACCTAGGGGAAAAACAGGTCATGAATGCCATTTAATTTTTTAACCACTCTTAGGTTTTAGAAAAGGCAGAGGAACCAGAGATCAAATTGCCAACATCCGTTGGATCATGGAGAAAGCAAGAGAGTTCCAGAAAAACATCTATTTCTGCTTCATTGATTATGCCAAAGCCTTTGACTGTGTGGATCACAATGAACTGTGGAAAATTCTGAAGGAGATGGGAATACCAGACCACCTGACCTGCCTCTTGAGAAACCTGTATGCAGGTCAGGAAGCAACAGTTAGAACTGGACATGGAACAACAGACTGGTTCCAAATAGGAAAAGGAGTACGTCAAGGTTGTATCTTGTCACCCTGCTTATTTAACTTATATGCAGAGTACATCATGAGGAATGCTGGGCTGGAAGAAGCACAAGCTGGAATCAAGATTGCTGGGAGAAATATCAATAACCTCAGATATGCAGATGACACCACCCTTATGGCAGAAAGTGAAGAGGAAGAGCCTCTTGATGAAAGCCTCTTGATGAAAGTCAAAGAGGAGAGTGAAAAGGTTGGCTTGAAGCTCAACATTCAGAAAACAAAGATCATGGCATCTGGTCCCATCACTTCATGGGAAATAGATGGGGAAACAGTGGAAACAGTGTCAGACTTTATTTTTGGGGGCTCCAAAATCACTGCAGATGCTGATTGCAGCCAGGAAATTAAAAGACGTTTGCTCCTTGGAAGGAAAGTTATGACCAACATTGATAGCATATTAAAAAGCAGAGACATTACTTTGCCAACAAGGTCCGTCTAGTCCAGGCTATGGTTTTTCCAGTGGTCATGTATGGATGTGAGAGTTGGATTGTGAAGAAAGCTGATCGCCAAAGAATTGATGCTTTTGAACTGTGGTGCTGGAGAAGACTCTTGACAGTCCCTTGGACAGCAAGGAGATCCAAGCAGTCCATTCTAAAGGAGATCAATCCTGGGTATTCACTGGAAGGACTGATGCTAAAGCTGAAACTTCAATACTTTGGCCACCTCATGCGACGAGTTGACTCACTGGAAAAAGAGTCTGATGCTGGGAGGGATTGGGGGTGGGAGGAGACGGGGACGAAAGAGAATGAGACGGCTGGATGGCATCACCAACTTGATGGACATGAGTTTGAGTGAACTCTGGGAGTTGCTGATGGACAGGGAGGCCTGGTGTGCTGTGATTCATGGGGTCTCAAAGAGTCGGACACGACTGAGCGACTGAACTGAACTGAACTGAATGGACAAGAAGAATATATATTTTAAACAGATTAAATAGCTAAAGATGTTTCTCATGAACTGATTAATCAAAGATGATTTAAGTGTCATTATACAGTTAACTGAAAGCATTTAACTAGCCAAAAGATTGTTTAGAGGTGTTACCTAGGGAGATTAAAAATGAAATCAAGCACATTTTAATTTGCATAGAAATAAAAACATCACTGCAACCAGTGTCTAATTTTTTTTTAAAATTCCTGATTTCTGTAGTTGCACTTTATGCCTAATGCATAATTACTGGTGTGAAGAGCCAAATGTTTCAAAGTTAAATGTTTGGTTCAATTGTTCTAAACTCCAAAGCAGAAATCAGGCATCATGTATTCAGACTATAGAATTCAACAGAATGTGTCTCAGTGTTTAATATACAGAAATAATGTAAGCAACAACTTTGTAGTGGCTCCCAGACAGCACAAATACAGATTTAGGGTGACTAAATTGTGCTATAAATTAGGAGATGGCAGATAAGAGTCTTTGCTAAATAATGTAATTATTTGGAGTCATGATGTGTCTTTATTTTGATGGCATGCCAAAGAGTGTGCTGCTAGGCTGTTTCCCATAAAGTGCGAAGGAAATGTGATTTAAAATTAACAAAATAGCATCAGATGGAAAGCTTAGCTAAATTAATCCAATGAAAGAGGCCTAAGAGGAATATTTAGCTGTTCAGTAGAAGGAGGGAAAGATAAAGAAAAGTGTCTCCATTTGCTGCAGTATTTTCGGATGCCTGAAAACACAGAAGGGAATTAATACAGATTCATATGCTAACATGCCTTACAGCTCAAGCAAATCAAAAGAAAAGACAGGAAATTATAAAGTTGGCAAAGGACAAAAAGTTGTGAAAATAGGACTTAAATGTTTTAAAAAGGATGCTTCCAAAATAACTAGAGGAGAATGGATTGAAGGGACAATGGGAGAAAGAGTTGTGCAAAACAGAATGGAGAAGTTTGAACATTGTGAGGACATTTTGACTATACTTTCATTACATTTATGATGATGAGCCTATTGTGTGATTTTCCTCAGGGCTTTAAAATTTTGCAAATGTAAAGTTATATCTGCAGCCTACTTTTAGATAGATACATGAGATTCAAACACAGCCAGATGAACTTAAACTAGTAAGTTTATTCCTGAGGTCCTTGGTTTCCCTCAAATATAAAAAGTGAGGGAATTGAGCTGAAACATTCATGATTATTACCTTTTTCACTCCAGCTTTATAATTCAGGGATTACAGAATATGTGTATCTGGGAAAGTCTTCCCCTCGATATCTTGAACATGGGTAGTTTTGAAAGTGATGGATGCTAGTGGGATTTCCAATTTTAGATCCCCTTTGGCTACTGAATTATTGTATTCCTCAGAAACTTGACAAAACCAAGTTTACAAACTGACTGAGCAGGGGGAGGGTCAACTGGACATGCCTCCTTACCTGCTGACTCTAATTCCTTCTTAACTGTAACATAGTTTCATACCTAAATCAAGTCCTTTATGGAGTTTAGGAAGTTTATCGTTCTGTGTTGAGTTGTTATATTCCTGACTATATGTCAACAAAAATTATAGTTCATGTTACATGGAAAACCCAAGGGCTTCCTGGTGGTTCAGTGGTTAGGAATCCACCTGCCAATGCAGGGAACATGGGTTTGATCCCTGGACTGGGAAGATCCCACGGTCCACAGGATAACTAAGCCCATGCATCAGAACTAGTGAGCCTTCGTCCTAAAGCTGCACACCATAACTACTGAAGCCTGTGTTCCCTAGTACCCGTGTTCTGCGGCAAGAGAAGCTAATGAAGTGAGAAGCCCAGGCACCATGACTAGAGGGTAGCTTCTGCTTGCTGCAACTAGAGAAAACCCACGTACAGCAATGAAGACCTAGCTCAGCCCTAAATAAATAAATTAATATTTTTTTAGAAAAGAAAATACAATCAGTCATTTGAACATTGTGGATGCAGGATGCTAAGCCTTTAAGTGAACTGATTTATTTTATTGATGTGAATTAAGACTCCATTTCTCAGTATGTTGACAACAAATGGATTTATTCGAATACCTTTTATAGATATAAAGATGGAATTTGTATATGTCACTGTTTTCAGAAGAGCTTTTGTCTAACTGGAAAAAAAAATGAGGAACAAATAACATGTACAGTATGCCTTTAGAGCCACAGATGGACACTATATTACATCAGAAAGCTAATTAAAAACCTACAGTGTGGTGTTTAAGATTACACATGGCTTTGTAATCAGAGCTTCCTGAAATGCTTTTCTATCATTTACCGTCTCTGTGACTGTGGACATGATGCCCAACTTCTCTAAACCTTCGCTTTAACCATCTAAAAAATATGAGTAAATGATACCCCCCATAGGTATCATGTGAAAATTAAGTGGTATTGTATCTAACATCTCAACACATCACCTGTCAATTGTAGATAGGATATTACT
This sequence comes from Moschus berezovskii, assembly GCF_049115385.1. Lineage (NCBI taxonomy): Eukaryota > Metazoa > Chordata > Mammalia > Artiodactyla > Moschidae > Moschus > Moschus berezovskii. The sequence continues at coordinate 36,093,519 of NC_142483.1, read as the reverse complement.
GGATATTATTATTATAACTGGGTATGATAAGCCTCAGGTTCAACTATGGCAAGGGTATATTGCTGACTGAATTGATTAATTTAATCTGAAAAGGAATGAAATTGTATGTTATTAAGTATACCAAAGAATCCCTGGAATACTCAAAGAACCGCCTGTTGGATGACTCATAAAATAATTTGATTCTCTACTTAGAGAAATCATGGATGAAACACATCCTGTATTGAGGAAGGAAAGTCTGTATCTATATCTTCAAAATGGCATCAAGTATGGAGAAGGTAATGGCAACCCACTCCAGTACTCTTGCCTGGAAAATCCCATGGACAGAGGAGCCTGGTAGGCTGCAAGTCCATGGGTTCGCGGAGAGTCAGACACGACTGAGCGACTTCGCTTTCACTTTTCACTTTCATGCATTGGAGAAAGAAATGGCAACCCACTCCAGTGTTCTTTCCTGGAGAATCCCAGGGATGGCAGAGCCTGGTGGGCTGCCGTTTATGGGGTCACACAGAGTCAGACACAACTGAAGTGACTTAGCAGCAGCAGCATGAAGCTAACTATGGGTTACGACAGCCACACAGAAAATCTGCTCCTCCCACATTCCTCATCTAGGAAATTTTCCATCTACCCTTCAAGTGCTGGGTCAGTTACCTCCAACCTGCTGAGGGCTTTCTCTACTCCTGTGAGCTGCATTTGTGAGTCTCCACCCCATCCTGTCTGTGGTGACACACGCCCCACTGCACTGGAACTGTTGACCTGCCTGCTTCCCTCATGAGACTCTGAACTCATTCAAATTTATAAACCTAGAAACTTTCACATGGCCTGTCAAATTGGTTTGCAACTGTGCTTATAAATAAATGAGTAGCTTGACAAGTCACACTTGAGAATCAGATTTGTCAGTCTAAATCAGAATTTTCCAACTCTGCTCTCAAGAGATCCAAGAGATTCTTAGGGCACTCCTTGGGTTGCTTGTGGCTGGAAAGTGGGGAGGATGTAAGGCGGGGCTCTGATTCTCTCTCCAGGACATTAGCCGGATTTGTTCAATTTTACCTGTTTTATTAAATGAGCTTGCATGTAAATTTCATTTGGAAATGTTTTTAAATTCTATAGTGGAATTAAAAAAAAAAATAAAGGAAATAGGGAAATAGTGATTTTAAAAAATGCTCTGACAGCCTCACTCTTCATTTTGAAAATATGAATGAGACTAACTGCCATTTTATTAGTTTTTTCTTTCTTCAACTGGATCATAATGTCTACCAAGACAAAAATTCTGTTTCTATTTCTATTTATTTACTTTCCTTGTGCCCACTGGTATCTCTAAGAAGGTATAGCTGTAACAAACAGCTTAACAAACCTGTCAAGCAACCATTTTCTTTACCTAAGGAGCATTATACTTTAAGTCTATCAAGTCAGCACTTCTTTCTTCCAAAGTCAAACCAAGAACAAAAGATAATTTGTATACATTGTACTAATAACTGACCTATTCTGTCTTTAAAATTATTGCTGCTGAATATTTATGGAAACTTTGGAAGATATAAATGTCACTCAGAAATTAGAAGCAAGCACATAAGTAAGTTGACACCATTTGAAGGCTAACTGTATTCATATTTTCAAAACTAACTGAGCTGAGCATTGAGATAAGATGAGGAGCTGAGCATGTTGGTATAGAAAGCAGAGTTCTTAGAGGAAAGAAAATGAAACAAAATTTCTATTTTTTAAATGATTTGTTTGCACCAAAGCAGAGTTTCTTTTGCTGCTATTGCTTTACTTGGAAACAGAGTGAATTCGCAAAAATGCAGATTGCTCAACCCTGCTTTATGCCTATGGACTCAAAATCTTGAATGCAACCCTCGGATTCTGCATTTTTCCACAACCTTCTTAGGTGCATAATCATGCATGATCTTGAAATCTTAGGCACAATAACCTTATGCATGATAGTGAAAGCTACTGATCTAGCCTATGAATTCGTAGCAACTCTACAGCGAAGCTTATATGCATTTTCAGTGATAGCTTCTAGTACAAGAATTTATAGGATGCTATTTATTTGTGGAACTTCTTTGCCATATTTACTCTTGGCTTAAATCCACATGATGTTATTACCCATCACTAAAACATTTTAAATAGGGAACTAAAGCAACGGTAATCTAAGCAAGACAGTAGTGTAAAACAGTGCATACCCAGCTGGACAGGTTGGGTTTAAAGGCAGGCTTTACATCTTTAATGAACTGGAGCTTTTTCACACCACGGCAGGCAGGTGGTTCTATAACTATTGTGCTAAAGGGTCAGTGCTCCAGGCCAGTGGAGGCCAGTGGGGATGAAGGAAAGAAGACTGGATGACAAGAGGGAAAAAAGAGGGCAAGAGTGACATGGGCACACGTAGGATTTTAGCTTGTTACATCTTTGCGTGACATAGGCAAGAGATTCAGATGGCTCTTGACATCTTCAGCATGTATTCCCTTGGAAAGGCTCACCTTAACAAGGCTCTCAGGAGTTGAGTATGAACAATTTAAAATTTTATTACAAAGAAGCAGCACAGAAGGGAGATTGTAATAAGCCTGGCATTATGCAGACTGTCATTCTTCCTTAAACATGGGAACATATGGTTCATTTGCCTATTTGATACTCATGTTACCTGATGTACTAAGCAGTATTCCATTAAGTAGTTGATGATACAAAATAAAATTAGATTTGTTTGCTTGTTCCATTAGGAAGCTCTGCAAGGAGTAAGGGATAGGAAAGCCTACTTACCAGTTGCTACATTTTGGCTAAAGTTGTATTAAAAAAAGTGTGCGGGGAGGGGCTATTTTAAGACTTAACCATTGGGAATAAAAGTTTAAAAAGAAAGGAGGAATAATGGTGATTTAGAAAGCAGTTACTGAGAGATGCATGCATACTATGTGCTCAGTCACTTAGCCATCTCCAGCTCTTTGCCATTCCATGGACTGTAGCCTGCCAGGCTTCTCTGTCCATGGAATTTCCCAGACATGAATACTGGAGTAGGTAGCCATTCCTTTTTCCAGGGATTCTTCCTCACCCCGGGATCAAACCCATGTCTCTTGCATCTCCTGCATAGGCAGACAAATTTTTAACAGTGTGCCACTGGAGAAGATATATAGAAAAGGGTCAGAAAGGGAGGGAGCTTCCTTACAATCAGGCAGGCAGACTCCCACAGGCTGATTTACAAGGTAAGATGCTTGTGACAAGGCTCCAAGGAGAAAGTGGAGTGATAACAAAGTGTTGGGCAACAGGTTCTGTCACTGTTTGTCACTCTGGAACTACTTTGTCCTGGTGGCTTAGCAAGAAAAAGAATGAAAACAGACTCATTTTTAATTCTGTTCCTTTTCTATGTCACTATACTAAGGACTTTCAAATAGGTTCTCCCAAGGGCACCTTTTTATCCATGAAGAGAAGAAAGATCAAGTGACTTGCTCAATAATGATCAATTCTCTCTTGGCACAGAGAATGTCGTCTCATCTTTCTTCCTCTTCATCTCCTTTCTCTCATTTCTGCTTCCCCTCTCTACTCCTTCCTTGACCTCTTTCAGCTCTCCTCAGACTCCTAAAAATCTCTATTGTGTCTAGGAAAGAGGTCTTAGGAGTTGAAGTGTCCATGCAGATGGAAATGGAGTGGGCCTATCAGATTGCGGCAAAACTATTAAATAAGCATCGCTACAAGATTCCATACCAACTTATGGGTTCATACCTTGCCATGGGATGCAGGCATTTTGTGAAATACTCAGAGCCATGAAGGTTTTGATGATGTCATTACTGTAGGAGAAATCACAAAATCTGTGATTTCATAAGATCTTTTTGAAATATGTGTGTGTGTGCATGTATATATACATGCCAACACTCACATATATATGTATCTGAGTGGAAAGAGGTCATGAAATTGGTTCCAAAAGGTCCAACGGTCCTCTTGTTTTAAATCTATGGACTGTGACCACATCCTGAAACCAGTTGTTCAGGGGTAGCGGCAGAATCTCTATGTCTGAGTGAGTTTAATTCCCTGTGAATTTCAAAGTGTCCTTTGTATTCAGCTTTTTGAGATTACCAGGGTAAAACTAGTGCAAACATTGTGGCTGAAGGTGTATTCAGATACACCTTAGGAATGTATCTGAATATAGAAAAAAAAGACTGTGCTTTTTTTGGAAAATATGAAAAGCATATATACTGACTGGCTTATGGACATGCTTAAAATAGTTATTTTCAGTATTAATGGCAATTTAACATACAGCTGGATTTTACTTCATCTTATGAAATGAGAGAGAAATATGGTAGATGTTTTTAGGAAAGTGAAGAAGCAGTATGGTGTGTTACTTATTAATTCAATTATTATTCTTTTGATAATAGGAAAAAAAATCGGTACATCTCTTCATTTTTGTTGTTCAGAGAGTGTATATCCACTCTGACAAAATCTCAGGTGATTTAGGCATCTTTTTGTATGCTGCCTGTCAGAGGACAACTTTGAGCTGTTGGTCCAGAAAGTTCACATTTCCTCCATCTTTTATTAAATTCAAGAGGTGATCCCTGCACAGGTAGCCAGCAGTCACTGGGGATAAGGAGATAAATCTAGGCCTTTGATTTCTGTCAGTTCACTTGCTAAGTGGATCCACAAGGCAAAAAAGAAGTGATTAATCAAACTTAGCAGATGTGGAATTGATTCCCTCAGTTGCCTCAGAATGCCTTGCAGAGATAAGCTTCATCTGTATTCATCTTGACTTCCTGTGGTGAAGTCTCTGGTTTTTCCCTTGGCTGGTGGAGGTAAGAATGCTTAATTTGGATTTGCATAAAGGTTGGGATAACAGCAATACATGCAGCCAATAGTAACAGAGTATAGACAGATCATCTATCCTTTTCACTTATTCTGTGTCATTTGAGTCACACAGCTCCAAGAGTGAGACAACTATTATTTTCTCCAATTTTTTTTAAATGAATTAACTGAGGACCAGTTAAATCAAAGGACTTAGTAGAATTATCAGCTAAGTGAGAAGTAGAGTTCAGAACAGAAATCAGATCTTCTGACTCCAAATAATTGAAAAGGAAAACACCTTCTTATGGAGGGATATTATGCACCATGTAGTCGGCTACTTAAAACTTATCCACAGCACCTAGCATAGAATTTGGGGCATAATTGTTGCTCATTAAATACTTACAGAATGAATGAATGAACACATTTTAGGCCTATTAATTATTAAATACATTTTTGGTTTAACTGTAAAAATCTTTTAATTCAGGTAGACACAAAATAAAGTGAATTTTAGCTTTCATTGATTTAGCAAAGTAGAAAATATGCATTGGACATCTGTTGTGTTCCAGGTTTGTTCTGGGTGCTAGGTCCATAATGGTGAGTTAATAAATGGTGCCTAGTACTCAGTGATGCTTAAATCTAGATACCAGAGCCCTCTATAATCTCTGAATCCATCTAACCAGGTCATTTTAGCTAATTTGACAATTCATAGCAATCACCATGTTTGGCACAATCATTCGGTCACCTGAACAAATCAATAAAGCATGTACAAAATTTTGAGTATGATAGAATCTGCAATTTCAACCTTCCAGGCTAATGTTTTGCATTGATTTCTAAAATATAATCTCTATTCTGGCAGTCACTATGGGGGTAGCATGTTAACTGTTTCTGTTAGGTTTTTTTTTAATTATTTCATTTTAAATAAATACAAGAACAGTGACCTTAATTAAAAAAAAAAAAAAAGAGTAGGCTAGTGATTTTACCCAAGGTCAGGTCCCTTATTAATGATAGAACTGGAACCCTGTTTTCTGATTTCCAGCAAGGGGCTCTTAATAATACACTCCAGTTTCTTCCTGAGGAATATACCACTGCTTCTCTTCAACTTCAATGCTGTTTCTAAATGATTGGTAGCTCCAGAAAGAATGAAGTAGATAGAGTATGACTATACATTTCTAGCAGGGAATCAGGCAGCCTTTGGGCTCTGCCTATTTTTAGTTGGAAGAAAACTTTTCTTCTCTGACAGCTAGCCATAAATAGAGACACTGTTAAAGATGGAACTCTTAAAATAGTCAAGACTTCAATTGTGACACATAGGCCAATAAGAAATACAAACCATATTCATAAATGTTGCTTGATCTGAATTACCAACACATGAAATTCAGCAAAAATCATGTGACAGTAGGCTTCAAAAAATAGTTTGAGTGTGTTCTCCATTATTTGTAGAAAGGAAAAGTTCTGGAGATTGGGCATCAGGTCTAAGCTTTACATTAGCTATAAGCTGTATGCTGTCCCGATTCATGTAATACTGGAAGAAATTTTCAAAAAATATATATTGCCACTATTTTTTTTAAAGTAAGCCACAGAGTAAGGTTACTTTGGACAGATTTCTTTAGAATCCTTTCGATCATCACTAGATAGATAGCTACACTTTATTGGAAGCAAGTATAGCGACAATGAAATTTCAAAGTAGACAGGATGGTATAGAAGTTTTAAAACAGAGACTAAAAACATGTATTTCTCCATATAGGTATTTCCAAGGTCAAGAACTAAAACTGTTCCTACTTGAAGTCATTTAAGCTATTTTCTATATCTGACTCTTTTAATCTTCCTGTATATACAGTGATATCATGCTTTAACAGAAGTATGAAAGGATAGGAATTATGTATATTATTTAGATATAATATTCAAGCTGATGTGGCATTAAAAAGTGTGTACTAAGATTCATTATTCTATGTTTGCGTTTGTGATCTGGTCCTATAAAATTTGGAAAATGGACTAGGTCTCTGTCTCCTGGCATAATTAATTTCATTACTTTTGGAAATTTTGGCTAACCCTGTGGCACACACATATTAATATATACACACACGTGTGAGCACACTCAGTGTTCAAATGTATACACAGACTATAAGTCAAATAACTTTTATTCACATATTGTAAATGTTATAAGAAATAGTGTGTGGCATTAGATACTTTTTTAATATTCTCCTCACCAAAGTATTCTTGCACTGTAGTAGCTATTTACAAGCTGAATGCAGTTACTTTGCTAAGACCTGGGATTTGTCCTGGCGTTGCTGATTTGAGAAGGAGAAAAGATCATGAGGAAAAGATTCAGTTACCCCCTAATGGCTCAGATCAAACCTATGGAAGAAAAAATCAAGCTTAGACCTGAATGGGCTTGAAGAGACCACTTTGCTCTCTGTTGTCTTTCAGGAAGATGTGATGCTTCTAATCCATTTTACATATGGAAGCCTAACAAGGACATGTGCCTTACTCCAAATTATGGTACAATTAGGACTGAACAGAGGCTGAGCTATGTCTTCATTGTACCATACCACCTTTACAGTAGTAAGTAGTTATGCCCTTTCTTTCCTTCCTCCCTTCCTTCTTTCCTTTCTGTTTTGTTTTTTTTAATATTTTTCTACTGAATATAATTGCTTCCCTGTGTTGTGGTAGTTTCTGCTGTACAGCAATATGAATGGGAATCAGCCATATATCCCCGCCCCCTTGAGCCTCCCCCAGCCCCCACATTCCACCGGAACTAGGCTCCCCGTTATACAGCAGCTTTCCACTGCTTACCTATTTTATGCATGGCAGTGTATCTACGTCACTGCTACTCTCTGAACCCATCCCCTGCTTCCTCCCCTGCAGTGTCCACAAGTCCATTCTCTGTGTCTGCATCTCCATTTCTTCCCTGTAAGTAGCTTCATCTGTACCATCTGTACCAATTTTTTATAGATTCCGCATATATGCATTGATATATGATGTTCATTTTTCTTTTTCTGACTTCATTCTAATTTTTACCTGCAGCCTGTTTGAAAATCCCCATGATAAGACTTCAGAAAGGCCATCAAATAGAATCATAGGTGCTGCATTTCTCAATAAGCTACATAAAGTCTTGGATTTAATGAAACTAGTCCTCTCAGAAGACAATAGAAGCAAGGACAGGATAGGAAGCCTTCAGAGACACAAAGTCTCACAGAGCTGGCTGTGTGTGACCTTTGCAAAAACTGCTTAAGGTCATCTATACCTGACAGAGATACGCATCTGTAATTGTACTCTACTGGGGCTTGATTTTTCTCAACTTTTTAGGATGCATATTCAGAAGATAATTTAGTTTGTTTTCTTTTGTTGAAACATGTAATGAAATTCTAAAGCAGCGAGTGAATAGAATAATGAAAGGTGGGTCTGTACATAAAAATCACATGGACCATTCTTTTAATCCCAGTGAGACAAGAATGAATCTGACGTAATCATTAGTAACTGTTCTGAGGCCACAAAGCTCCCAAATTCATCCTCTATACAAATAAAGCATAAATCTGAAAAGCTGTTTTAAAAAGCAGTTTCCCTTGTACGCTACAAACCTTTCTCTCTCTCTCATCTTCTTACCTTCATCCAAATCTTCTCCCTCCCCCCCGCTTTTTTTCTCTTCCCAACATACTTACTTGCATTCAGATCTTTAAAGGTTATGGAGGGTAAACAGTAGTCATTCTTGCTCTTTAGGTGAAAACTTACAGTCACTTTAGTAAATGAAGCAGAGCTAATCAATTTATCCCAATGCTTGTACAGAGCCTGTGTTTGAGGCTCTGGGATTCTCTTGAGTTTTCCTGTTCTATAGCAGTGCATTTAAACCTTGATTAGGATTGAGGAGTGAAAGAGTAAACGTTTACAGAGGATGCACATCCAGATCTGTTGGGAGTGCTTGTAGCAGTCTCCCAGGTAGTCTATAAGGGAAGGAGGCCAACTGGGGCGGGCACCAGCTTTCCTTTCCTCTTTCTCACCTTTCTTTTCATAGCGTCTGTTCTTATGTGTTGAGGCATTTCCTCCCAGAATAGCCATTCTGTGAAGCTGGTAATGCCTCACATTTTCATCCTTTTGGAAACATTCATTCATTTTGCAGATATTTACTGAGTTTAGGTTCTATGCCAAGGCACAGGGCATACAAGAATAAATCTGACAGGATCCCTATCCTGGGAAAAGCTTCAGTTCTGGGCTACAGAGTTCCTGGGAGACAGAAGAGGAAAAGAAAGAGTGCCTTCAAAAAGCTTTCTCTTTCTTGTCAGGAGAGAGTGTGCAAGGCCTCAGTGAGAGATAGAACAATGAGAGCATTCTACACAATCAACGAACACTGCTTATTTGCTTGTTTTAGTGTACTGTTCTCTCTTCCTGACCACAAATGCAATCTGAGATCAGAAATGACAAAACAGTATCCCTTTAACCAACCCATGGATGCTTTTTCTGGCCCAGAAGTTTGAATGCCAAAATTTAGATTTCTAGCTTTTCCTGAAATGTTAAAAGTTCTTCCCATAAAACAACATTTGACTGAATTCAGATTTGTGACTATCCCTTTTAGGTGTAGAACTCTCTACACTCCTTCACAGGCTTTTGAGATTGACAGACTGCCATTTTTTTTTTCCCACAACAATTGAGCTGTCTTTTCTTTTACCTGGTGTATGTTGTTATTTATGTTACCTGCCCGGTATGTATATGAGTTTGTGGCACATATGCTGCTGAAGAAGTGCCCATGAAACCATTTTCATACCATCAGCACCGTGGCTAACTCATAGTAGCACCCTATTGTGTATCTGACCACATCGAAACACACGTGGGTCCTTAAATTAGAGTTGGAACTTCAGTCAAATCAACTCTGAATTTACAAGGTTCTACAGCACAATGGAACGCAATGTGTTATAAGCAGAGAAAAACACCTGTTTTGTGCTGTCAAAACTCTCCCAGAGAACTTGCCCGTGCTGATCCGGGATTTCTCAATCACATCCATAATAGGAGGAAACCTCTCTTCTTTCTCTACGGGAACCTCCCTACATTCTTTTTTCATGTGGTGAATTCATTTTGTCATGGAGTGAACACCTGTGTGACTATTTAAAAACCACAACACCAGGTGTGTGAGTATGAATGTCTCTCTCCTTTGTGTAATGCTCTTCTCACTGATTTCTCAGCAGGCTGGGTCAGGAAAAAGGCTTCAAACTGAATACAGAAAAAGGTCTTAAAGGAGTTCTTAAAATATATCTATTACAAGCACATGCACTGAAAATATTGCAGTCAAATTATACAGTTTGTAGCCTTGTAAATTCCTTTTGTTTATACCATCATGTGAAAATGTTCAGATCTCCAGATACACAGTTGCAAGCTTACTGTAAAAGAGAGAATTTTAGAAAACCTAGTAAAGCCTCAAATCTGGAAGATATTATATTACAAAATATTTAAAATATTAAAACAAAGGAGATTTGTTTACCTTTTGCTTTGTCTCAGGCTCTCTATTCCTCTTTTCCAGGAAATAGTGGCCCTGGGGAAAGCATTCGGTTTGCATTCGATCACAATATCCCCACCAACTTGAACAACTGAATATTTTTTAAGGGGATTTTTGGAGAAATCAGGAGCTGAGGCTAAAAACAAAATCACAGAATTATTCAATTACTCATCTAATTAACATGTTGTAACCGAAGAACTGATGCAATATTCTAGATAGAATCTAATATCTGTAAAAAAAAAAAAAAACTATTTGAAGCTACTTTGCTTAAGGTGTTTTGGAGCTAACTGTGGACTTGGCATTTTGGAGTCACTGTTTCCATTTGTAAAATGAAGATGGCAATAGATACTACCTCAGTCAGTTAGTCTGGGTCTTGAACGAAGTAACATTCAGTAAAGAAGGTTAAGTGCCAACTGGCACAAATTATTTGCTCAGTAAATGTAAATTATTTTTGTTTTGGTAATGGTCATTGAGATAACAAAAGCAGGCTAGAGTGAGGGAGGAAGCAAGTTACAAAAGGTCACATTTTTTATAGTATTTATAATAAAGAAGGTGAAGGTGGTTTCACGGGAGAGAGAGAGAGTGCACACAATGAAATACCTTTTAAATAAATCAAAAGCAGTATATTATTATTTCAGATTTCTTTAGGCATACCATTAACTGGAAAAATGGAAATAGTCTGCCTTCAGTTGAAGCAGGCAGGCTGAGTAGAAACTTTAACAACAACGAAAAATAAAAGAACAGTCTTTGTCAGTTTCAACTCCGTCCTCACTAAATAAATCTTGAACAAGTACCAGTTCATAAAGGTATTAAATAATTAGACTGCCTGGGGATACATCCAGGTCTTCCCAGCTGCCTTCCTGTGGGAACCTATGTGTCCAGTTCTCATTCCTAGCGTAAAGTCTATATGAATTTCTTTCAGATTTGCCATGCTATCTTGTATGGCTTCTCAGCCCTTCCACTGACCTATACATGCTTTTTCTTCTGATACCTGTTTAAAGAGAATGTCTTCAATTTAGGTTATATTCATCTGATAGCACCTACTCAATTCTTGACTGTAATAATCATGATATTTTAAAATTCAGCTCTTTTTTTCCCCTCTGTAGAACTATAAGTTCTATAAAGATCACTTTGATATTGATAATTCTGTTTTCAGGGGTTAATACACAATAAATATTCAATAAATGATTATTGAATGAAGAAACTCATGCATCAATGTCCATCACCTATAGACTTATAAAACTTTGCCATTTTACTTGATCCTTCCTCTCATCTCCTGTGTTTATACTGTTAAGGAAGTCTCAGGAGGATAGTCATCACTGAGTCATTTATGGTGATAACTCCACTAGCTGACTGTCCCAGAATATCATCCTCACACTGCTCTGTCTCAACATTTTCCACTTTAGGGGCTTATTTCCCAGCTTCCCTTGAGGTCTGAGTTGTCACGTGACAGAGTTCTAGCTAATTACATAAAAGGAGTTTGATGTAAGGACGCAGGGAAATTTTGCTTTTCTAATGATAGGGGCTGTCCCCTCTCTCTTCTTCGGCTTTCAGTATGGACTTGATTTCTGTAGCTACAGCACTCATCCTGGATCCAGGAGGCTACAACCATGAGGAAAAATTTAAAGACCAAGTCACAGTGCTCTTGCTCAGCTACCTCCCCCCACCCCCCATAAAGTGCTTGTGCATGTGTGTGTGCTAAGTCGCTTCAGTCATGTCTGACCCTTTGGGACCCCATGGATTGTAGCCTGCCAGGCTTCTCAGTAGATGGGATTCTCCAGGCAAGAATACTGGAGGGGGTTGCCCTGCCCTCCTCTAGGGGTTCCTCCTGACCCTTGGATTGAACCCACATTTGCAGAGAGATTCATTAACACTAAGCCACCTAGAAGGTCTGAAGTTCTTGTTGAAATAAAATACATCCTTGTTTAAGTCTTTAAATTAAGATTTTCTTTTCTTATTTGTAGCTGAAAACATTCCTAATAGATGCTTTTTGAGTTGTATTCAAAATCTCATGCGGGATCAACTATGGGGGAGCCACCTCTGGTTTGGTTTCACCCAATAGGGGGTTCCTCCAAGCCCTGATGTAGTACCACATCACCCAAAGCTGAGTAATATTTCTCACTTTGCATATTTTAGAAGCTAATTTAGACATTTCTTATTATTTCAAGGAAAAGCAATTTCTAATTTACAGAAAAATTGGATTCATATTACATATAATCATAGCTTGCTAAAATGTCAGTTTGAATTTTTTGGCTATAAATGAATGACTTACCTAATACTCTCAATTCTGCATTTGCATAAATTATCTGATATTTGTTTTCTGCAGCACATTGGTAGATACCAGAATCTGACACATTCAGCATAGTTATGATGAGTGTCCCATTTTCTATTTGAATCCTCTCCTAATAAAAGAAAAGTCACATAAAGATGCTAGTGCATTAATGTAAGCATGCTCTTAACATTTGTGCATATCTATGATCTGTTGGGGTATGAGACCTGTTGCTTATGAAAATGAAATTAATATACTTCAAGATCCCAGGCAGATTTCTGGACTTTAAAAAACAATGGAAATTTTTTTAACATAATTTTAGTGGTTAGTTTAATTTATGTTACCTCATTTATTTGAAAATTGGCATTTTTCTGCATAGAAGGTATGAGATTTTTGGATGGGATCACTGACTCAATGGACATGAGTTTGAGTCAACTCTGGGAGTTGGTGATGGACAGGGAGGCCTGGCGTGCTGCAGTCCATGGAGTCTCAAAGAGTCAGACATAACTGAGCTACTGAACTTCCTTTCTGTTATGCGGTATATAAAATAATTTGGAATATTCTACCATTTCAGTTTTTTCAGAAAACAAAGTCGACAATAATGTTAGACATGGATAGAGTGAGTAGCAAATTTCCATGGTTTTCCATCATAAAGTCTTAAAAAATTAAAATAGATGACTCAACAATTTTCTAATTGAGTACATAAGTTGAAGGAGCTAAATTCTTTTCTGCAGTGTACTGTGAAGTATGCTTAAACATACTTAAACATACAAAGTCTGTTACAGAGTCCCATTTAAGGTACAATTTTGAGTGTATAGAATAAACTAGTTTAATAGGGTAAATATAACTTCAAATATTTCATTCAAAAATATCACTATCCTGTAAAGATAGTAAAAGTAGGCTGGAGGAAACAGGGAATGTTGTTTGCAAAAGGGATGAAGGAATTAAATTCCAATAAAGCTGAAACAAAGAACAGCATTCTATTCAGGTTCTAAACAACAGGTGTTCTTTGTGTCTGTAACTGAGCCTGTACGTGCAAAGTAGAGTGGTGGGCTGACACAATTATTAGGATAATTTGATGGGAAAAATAAGCTTGTCTCATTTTCTATATATTGTAAAATGTGCTTTAATTTGAAAAATGTGGATAACTGCCTCAGTTTTCCACTTTTCTAGGTTTAGAGGCAGCGATTACTCTTCATAAAAACCAAGTTTCTGGGTGATGACTGAGAGCTGGGGTTCTGAAATCAGGCAGATTATGCTTAGAATACCAATGCTAACATTTACTCGTTGCTTTGTGACCTTGGACAAATACACTTAAGCCCTCTGAAACAATTTTTTTTCACTATACAAATAATAATCATATCTTTCTTGTAAAATTGTCATGAGGATGCCAGTAGATAATGTGTGGAAAATATTTAACACAGTGCCTGGCTCATATGAGAGTTCAATGAATGTTGTTGATGATAATGATATCATCTGAATATGGATCAATCACTAAATGCAACTTTGTACAAGTTGTGTTCTCTATCCATAGATTTCTCATTTGAATAATGGGAATAATGTTAATAATCACTTTGAGTTTAAGTATTAAATAAATTACAATGTGTAAAGATTATACTACATTTCCTAGCACCTACTAAACATTCCGGAAACATTAATTGTTGCTGTTAGTAATAAAATTTCCCTAGCAGAGTAGGTGGAAGTTTAATATCACCATAGCTACTTACCTCCGGATTGAGGCGTTCACCATTCTTCAACCAGGTGTACCAAGGGTCTGGCTTTCCACTGGCTTTGCATTCCCAAAATAAGCTGTCATAGATAGACAAGTATGTATTTTGGATTTTTTGTTCCCATTCTGGAGGGGCTGTTTCAAAAAGAGGCAAGAGCAACTATTTAGCAAATCATTTTGCCAAAACATTATGCTGCATTCCAAGGACTATGGAAATCAGAAGGACAAAGTTAACTGGGTCTAGTAATACTGTACTCATGATTTGAGGGAGGGGAAATGCAGGACCTCCAAAGTGCGACAATAGAAACTCTGTTGTAAACGTCAGTGGACCTTTTGCATAAGATTGATATTTGCCATCTATCACTGCACCTGTATAACAGTTTTGGAGCTGTGGGAACAAGGCTAAAGGATCATTCCATATTAGATACTAGTATATAGGTCAAGTTAGAAAACGTATATCAAATCTGAACCCTCTGTGGGCAAAAGGCCAATAAGTATATTTAGACTGAACTAACTAAAATCTGGCGTGCTGTGATTCGTGAGGTCACAGAGTCGGACACGACTGAGCGACTGAACTGAACTGAACTAAAATAATTGTATCTATATCCAATATAATTACAATTCAATAGTTTGAAGCAGAAATCAGATATCAGCCTCATCACATTTTAGTAGATTTTAATCAAGTTGTTTTTCCCTATGTATAAGTCTTGACAGGGAATGATAACTTTTAGAGTTGTATGTAGGTTTAAGCATATAACTTTAATTCTAGGCATGAGTTTTCCAAACCTTATTTTCTAATCTGAGAAAGTTCAACATAGTTCTGAAGCAAAAAGCAACTGATATAATTGTTGTGGAAATGCTATTTAAGATAGTATTATCCTTACTAACATTCATGGAAACAGGTTTGTATAAATTCTTTGAAATTAATATTTCTTCTATAATGATGATATAAAACTCTCTGGATTTGCCATTTAATCCCTCTCCTTTGTTTAGGTCTGTTCTAGATATGTTGGAGTTCATGAGCTTCCTGTATAATTGCACTTAATTCTCCCTCCAAACTTTTGTGGAGGATTTTTTGTGTAGGTGTTAGGTAACCTTATCAGGAAGTTGCTGTTCAGTTGCTTGGTTTTCTCTATCTCTTTGAGACTCCATGGACTACAGCACTGCACACTTCCCTGTCCTTCGCTCGCTCCCAGAGTTTACTCAAACTGGTGTCCATTGAGTTGGTGATGCTATCTACTCATCTCATCCGCTGATGCCTTCTTCTCCTTCTGCCTTCAGTCTTTCCCAGCTTGCAATGAGACACAGTTAGAAAATAGAGAAGCCTGATTTTGTACACCGAAAGTAGTCACATGTTAGTGTTTGTTTGGGAGTGCTGGCCAAGGGTAAGTTGTCAGGAAGGCGGAGAATCAACAGGGAAGGAGAGAGTCAATGCACGAATGAGTTACTGAGTCGGCCACCAAGCGGCGCTAGTGGTAAAGAACCTGCCTACCAACGCAGGAGACATGAGATGTGGGTTCCATCCCTGGGTTGGGAAGATTCCCTGGAGAAGGGCATGGCCACCCTCTCCAGTATTCTTGCCTGGAGAATCCCATGGACAGAGGAGCCTGGTGGGCTAGGGTCCATAGGTTCACAAAGAGTCAGACACAACTGAGCACGCAGAGATGATTGTTACCCATCCTCTGTGAATGTATAAGGAATCTCTATAACTGCCTGCTCAGGAAAGAAAGAGGAAACATTTATTCATTGGCTCTTGTCCACAGTCATTCAAGGGCAGTGCAGGTATTAACTGGAGAAGGCAATGGCAACCCACTCCAGTACTCTTGCCTGGAAAATCCCATGGACGGAGGAGCCTGGTAGGCTACAGTCCATGGGGCCGCAAGGAGTCTAACACGACTGAGCGACTTCACTTTCACTTTTCACTTTCATGCACGGGAGAAGGAAATGGCAACCCACTCCAGTATTCTTGCCAGGAGAATCCCAGGGACGGGAGCCTGGTGGGCTGCCGTCTATGGGGTTGCACAGAGTCAGACACGACTGACGTGACTTAGCAGCAGCAGCTGCAGGGATTAACTATTAGCACATTCAGGTTGTGTGAGCTTAGATTTTGAGTAGGTTCTCGAAGGGGCCAAAGAAAACTGGAGCAGGAAACCAGATGGTCTGTTGTGCCACCTGAGATAAGACTCTGTCAGGCTATATCTGCAAAATACGGTGGCAGAGGTGGTCACTGCTGCAGTGGTTGGAGTAAGTGGTACTGAGAGTCTTTGAAATGATGTACAAATATATCTGACTTTCAAGGTTTTTCCACTGTAACTTCTGCTTGCACTAAAAGAGAAGTTCCTTCAGGGAGCTAGTCAAGGAGAAGAAGGAATCATGATATCCCATTGCGGTGAAAAGTAAGCCAAGATGAACTCCTGTGGAAATCAGGGCAACCTCCAGTTACAGAACACGCTTTTCACAACCTTGAGGGATAATGGATGGCAACACTTAGAAGAACTGAGTATACTGACTAAATTGAATCATGTTTCTATTTAATATTTTAAAAATTTATAGTTTGTAGATACTTGTTTAGAAATTGCCCTTTTATACATTTGATCTGGGAGAAAAAATGAATGCACACAAAAAATCCACATAGCTTACAGGAGTTTCAGATATAAATATATGGTTTGTTGCCTAGTGCAATAGCTGTAACTTTAAGCTTTATTTATTTTTTTAATGTGTACATTTTTGGGATGCTTAGGATTCCAAAGAATAAACTTTTAAATCTTCAACTACATGTAGGTCCAACTGAGTAGGAACTACCTGAAAAAAGAAAAAAATAAAAAAAACTTGGTATTTCAAGTCTACCATATAGGCTTGGGTATTGTTACTTATTTTGCCCTCTCAATGGTTGTGTAATTCACTTAACTCCTCTGAATGTGCTCCATTATTTATAATGATAATAATACTTTATAAACATATTTTGGAGGTTGTGTATTTGTGTTCAGTCACTCAATCATGTGACTCTTTGTGACCCCATGGACTCTAGCCTGCCAAGCTACTCCATCCATGGAGTTTTCCAGGCAAGAATACCGGAGTGGGTTGCCAGAGGAGGACGCAATATAAATGGATAGAATTCTGAAGTATAACTTGAGCATAGCAACATAATGGACTGAGAGACTCTTAACTTGAAATTTTCAGGTATTTTTCGATTCTCAAGTAATTGAATCAATTCTCTTCTCCTTGGGAAATATGTGTGCATGTGTGTGTGCTATGTCGCTTTAATTATGTCTGATTCTTTGCAACCCTAATGGACTGTAACCCACCAGGCTTCTCTGTTGATGGGATTCTCCAGGCCAGAATATTGGAGTGGGCTGCTATGCCCTCCTCCAGGAGATCTTCCCTACTCAGAGATTAAACCTGGGTCTCTTATATCTCCTGCATTGGCAGGCAGATTCTTTTCCACTAGCACCACCTAGGAAGTACTTTGGGAGCATATTGACAACTAAATAGATGAACAAGAAGCATTATTTTGTCTTATTGACCAATGACCCATTATTCTCCCACTAAGATCATTTGTACTTCTTAAATGGCTAATTTGATTGTTATAATAGGTCATGTGGGGCTTCCCTGGTAACTTAGTTGTAAAGTATCTGCCTGCACTGAAGGAGACCCTGGTTCGATTCCTGAGTTGGGAATACCCTCTGGAGAAGGAACCCACTCCAGTATTCTTGGGTTTCCCTCATGGCTCAGCTGGTAAAGAATCTACCTGCGATATGAGAGACCTGGGTTTGATCCCTGGTTTGGGAAGATCCCCTGGAGAAGGGAATGGCTACCCACTCCAGTATTCTGGCCTGGAGAATTCCATGGGCTGTATAGTCCATGGGGTCACAAAGAGCTGGACACGACGGAATGACTTTCACTTTCACAGTTCTTGTGAATAGAATTAGATGACCAGGTTGAAGAGCTATGGTAGACTGGGCAGAATCTCGTTTCAGAAGATTGTTCAAGGTTCTAATCTCAGATCTAGAAAACATTATTTGAGATCTTGTTCAATTCATCAAAGGTTAATTACATATAATATCACTGAAAATTATTTCTATACTTTATTGCTATAAAAATTATGTGAATTATATTTGTAAAATCTTCTATGTAAGCTAGCAGTTGCTATATCCATGTGAGCAAAAGTACTTTATTATTGATTTCCAGTTTATAGAGACTTCAATTTTATGGTTAATTTTTTCTTATCTATATATTTGTCAGTTTAGTAGAAAAATGACATACCTATTAGCCAAAGCCTGTGTAATATTGTGCTGCTCCTAAAAAAACTCCCAGTTACATCCTCACAGCTTTATTTCCAAAAGAATGCCATAGTCCAGAGACTTTGGATTTAAAAATAGGAGCTATCAAAAGAATATGTGTATAAACTCACTTGACAGCTTCTGAAAGATCCATTTAGTCAAAGCTATGGTTTTTCCAATGGTCATGTATGGATGTGAGAGCTGGACTGAAGAAAGCTGAGTGCCAAAGAACTGATGCTTTTGAACTGTGGTGTTAGAGAAGACTCTTGTGAGTCCCTTGGACTGCAAGGAGATCCAACCAGTCCATCCAAAAGGAGATCAGTCCTAGATGTTCACTGGAAGGACTGATATTGAAGCTGAAACTCCAATACTTTGGCCACCTCTTGGGAAGAGTTGACTCATTGGATAAGACCCTGATGCTGGGAGGGATTGGGGGCAGGAGGAGAAGGGGACGACAGAGGATGAGATGGCTGAATGGTATCATCGACTTGATGGACGTGAATTTGAGTGAACTCCGGGAGTTGGTGATGGACATGGAGGCCTGGCATGCTGCGATTCATGGGTCGCAAAGAGTCAGACAGGACTGAGCAACTGAACTGAACTGAAGTGGCTCAGTGGTAAAGAATCTGCCGGCCAATGCAGGAAATGCAAGAGAGAAGGGTTCGATCCCTGGATCAGGAAGACCCTGTGAAGAGGAAATGGCAACCCACTCCAGTATTCTTCCTGGAGAATTCCATGGACAGAGGAGCCAGGCAGGCTACTGTCCATGGGGTTACAAAGAGTTGGACATGACTGGGTGACTGAGAACACATGTATAAACTTGATTGGCATACCTTCTTGGTAATTACAATACCTTAGAACTTTTAGTTATTGAAATATATAGTTTTCTTCCAATTACTTTATTATTGATTATAAATGTGTCACATAGAAACATGTCACACAGAAAATGACTTTTGGCCATGTATAAATACAGTTTTTAAAGTCCTCTAGTACAGAGGTGTTAAATATAGCTAAGTTAAGATTATTTTAAAAGCAGCAAACATTTTGACAATCCTGAGGTATATTTGATATAAAAAAAAAAGTGAACTTCGTGCACGTGTGTATTTTGGCCTGGATAAAAGAAGACACAAGGACAAACATTAGAAAATATACGTTTTTATCATCTCTCTTAAGTCCATGAGAGATTCTGATAACTGAGACAAATATATTTTTAAATGAAGTAATGAATTTATTTTTCTCTTATCTACATATATGTAGACAATCCTGGGAAACATAAACAAGTACTGAAAACTACCGTAAGTATTATGCTTCTCCTGTCATTTTCTCCTTCTTTTATAATTTCTGCTGGCTGTTGCTGAACATATTAAGGGAAATTTATTGAATTCCATTTTACTTTGTGTTATAAACTTCTATGGCTTTTAACACGACACTGCTCATATTTCAAAGGAAATTATATTAAACAATAACTTGCATAGACTATGCTGAAATTAAAGCCATATTTTAAAAATGGTCATTCCATCCTTACCTGGAAATGTGTCTTCTCTATTTCTCCTATGACACTTGCCCACAACATGCCAAACACTTTCACTATTTACCAAGAAGGATATCACCAAATATTTCATATATTTTGTGAAATTCTATTAGCTCACCATAGAAAATGAGTTGACCCTTTGCAAGGTTTCTTCCTCGAAGGTTACTTGCAATACACTCATAGACGCCTTCATCTTCCTGTTGAAAGTTCGGGATTTCAAGGATAGCTTGGGATTTGCTGTATTTGACTTTCCCCGGCAATGGGCTTCCATCCAACCTCCTCCAACTAATATCAGGGACGGGACTAAACAGTTATACCTCATTAGAATAGAAGATGGTTTAGTCTTTACGACAGCAGGATAAAATAAGAATTCCTGAAGCTTAACTCTCAAGGAAAAATATCAGTCAATCTACTACATTGTGACTAGTTTTCAGATTATACAGTCATTCGCCATTCACTCATCCAGCAATTTTAATAGTTTATTAAGTGCCTGCCATGAGCAAGTCACAGTAGTAAGATCAGGAAATAAATTGATGACTAAACATGTTTTCTGTCCTCGTGTTGCTCACAGACTAGAGGGGAAAACAGACAATAAACACAATATAAAAATCAGATTTGTAAATTGCAGTAACTGAAACAAAGGAAGGAGAGTGCAGAGATAGTAACAGGATTGTATCAATTTAAATATGAAGGTCAGGAAATTCTGTGAGGATGTGATATTTAAGAGGAGGCAATTTCTTTCTGTATTTATAGATCCTAAGGCAAAAACTCAGATTCCTCTATAGCTAAATTGGTACTAATAGGTAACTGAAGACATACATGACTTGTGTTCTAGATTATCAAAAGAGATAAGTACTATATAACAAACCCAAATGAACTGGGAGTATAGGATCTGCTATCATCAAAAGAATATATTATTTATACATGTTTTATTTTAATGACATAAAAAAATCTTTGCATTGTACTTTGTCTCTTTTCAGAAAGAATGTGTAAACAATTCCTTTATTATAGGAATTTAGCTTAATATCTTATATGTAATATATTTCGTCTAATATGATTATCTTTTTAAGAGGAAAAAAATTTATAATATATGAATCTAAGTGTCAAACAATAGAGATGAATTTAGAAATTCATGGTGAAGAAAGCCTTACTTGTACAGGTATAATAGAATGTAATGAAAATGTAGGCTGTAAATAAAGGTCTAACCAGAAAATATTCCCTAATAAACTAATCATTTGAAAAATCAACCCCAATCTATTAACACTAACATCTTTCCTATTTTCAAGTATTTTTTTCATTCCTTTATAGATTTTACGGTGCTTAAATAATTTCTGTTCTAAATGTTTTCAGCTTAATAATAATAAAAATCATTTTGCAAAACCAAATTTTAAACTTTGTAGAAGATGCAGGACTTTTTCCAAATCCACAAAAATAATGTAGGAGAACCACCCAATCATATACAAAGTGGTTGACAAATAAAGATATATAGAATCTGAGCCGTAACAACTGCAGATAATTGGTGATGCTTCAGTAGAGGCTTCAAATAAAGCAACAAAATTGTGGAAGCCTCAAGAATTTTTGATTGGCCAACAATGAGGATCCTGATGTGCGAATCAAAGATACACATTGTGTAGAAAGTCATAAATGTGCTCACACATATTTCACAGAAACACTACTCGCCAATCAATGTTTGATTTGTCTATTTTTCTCAGAATAAGCATACAGTGAAAAATACAACTTAAATTTTAATTAAATACAAAAATCATAATTTTAATAAGTTTTGTTTTTGTCCTTTGAAAAAGCCTTGACACTATAATTTTAGGTTGATATTTTAGTAAAACAGCATATTCCTGCCAACAGGTAACCTCAGGTAGATAGTTTTCTTATTCATCCATTTTATTAAATACAAAACTACAAGTTTAAATAATTATTCTAAAAGTTCTAAAAGAAAGTTTATTCACTGATAAAGATCTTCACCAAGTCTGAGGCAGTGCTATCCACTTTTTGAAAATACATACAGTGTGTGTGTGAACATGAAAATTTAGTATCTACAGGTGGTTAGGATATACATGCCTTTTATTTTCCTTTTTCTGCTTGTCTCAATTTTTCCATTATTTTTCTACAATAAGGATGTATTACCCTTGTAATAGAAAAATTCTAAGAAAATTTATTTGCAAAGAGAAAAATAAATAGAGGCTCTGATATTTATCTGAATCCATGATTATTTATCTTTTTATGATAGTGTATCTCTGAGGTTTATGAGAAATACATGCAAAACATTCAACTAAAAATGTTTTTAACCTAAAACATTAAAAAAAAATTGGTAAAGGCTGAATATTTTCCCATTGTTATATCATGTTCTTTATTTTAACTGTGAAGACAGGAGTCAATTTTTAACCTATTTATCTAAATCTCTGAACCAGTAATTGAACAGTATACTTTAATTACAATACCAACTGCAAGGGACCTTTAAATACTTCTCAGTATGGTATGTCTATATAGCTTTTCAGTTCAGTTCAGTTCACTTCATTTCAGTTCAGTTCAGTCGCTCAGTCGTGTCCGACTCTCTGCGACCCCATGAATCACAGCATGCCACACATAAAAATGATATTCTGTGAAAGTGAACATTAATGGCATATAAGACCAAAAACTAAGCAGTATAATCCTTGTGAAAAAATCATGATTGTAAATATATTTTAAGAACAATGCTCTATAGGGTCAAAATTATAGTAAAAGGCAAAAAATGTAAAACAGACATGAGACTGAAGAGATATTTAAGCTTCTCACTTAAAGAACATCCTCTAGATAGATGCTTGTTTTTCTTACCTCAATTATGTTCAGAGTGATACACCTTGTCTAATAAAACACTCAACTATGGAGAATGTTGTAAGTTTCAGTGTACTGGTTTCTAACATAAGAGTTTCCAATTTTGAAGAAGGATTTAAGAATTAGACTCCTGTATTCTCAGTCTGCATTGGACATGTGTTTGTTTTTGTGTGTGCATTTTTATTTTCTTTGGAAAACCCAGTGGTTCCTATCTTACAGTTCAGTTCAGTTCAGTTCAGTCGCTCAGTCGTGTCTGACTCTTTGCGACCCCATGAATAACAGCACGCCAGGCCTCCCTGTAAATCACCAACTCTCGGAGTTCACTCAAACTCATGTCCATCGAGTCGGTGATGCCATCCAGCCATCTCATTCTCTGTCGTCCCTGTCTCCTCCTGCCCCCAATCCCTCCCAGCATCAGAGTCTTTTCCAGTGAGTCAACTCGTCACATGAGGTGGCCAAAGTATTGGAGTTTCAGCTTTAGCATCAGTCCTCCCAATGAACACACAGGATTGATCTCCTTTAGAATGGACTGGTTGGATCTCCTTGTAGTCCAAGGGACTCTCAAGAGTCGTCTCCAGCACCACAGTTCAAAAGCATCAATTCTTCGGCAATCAGCTTTCTTCACAGTCCAACTCTCACATCCATACATGACCACGGGAAAAACCGTATCCTTGACTAGACGGACTTTGTTGGCAAAGTAATGTCTCTGCTTTTTAATATGCTATCTAGGTTGGTCATAACTTTCCTTCCAAGGAGCAAGCATCTTTTAATTCCCTGGCTGCAATCAGCATCTGCAGTGATTTTGGAGCCCCCAAAATTAAAGTCTGACTCTGTTTCCACTGTTTTTCCATCTATTTCCCATGAAGTGATGGGACCAGATGCCATGATCTTTGTTTTCTGAATGTTGATCTTCAAGCCAACTTTTTCACTCTCCTCTTTCACTTTCATCAAGAGGCTTTTGAGTTCCTCTTCACTTTCTGCCATAAGTGTGGTGTCATCTGCATATCTGAGGTTATTGATATTTCTCCCGGCAATCTTGATTCCAGCTTGTGCTTCTTCCAGCCCAGCGTTCCTCATGATGTACTCTGCATAGAAGTTAAATAAGCAGGGTGACAGATACAATCTTGACGTACTCCTTTTCCTATTTGGAACCAGTCTGTTGTTCCATGTCCAGTTCTGACTGTTGCTTCCTGACCTGCATACAGGTTTCTCAAGAGGCAGGTCAGGTGGTCTGGGATTCCCATCTCTTTCAGAATGTTCCACAGTTTACTGTGATCCACACAGTCAAAGGCTTTGGCATAGTCAATGAAGCAGAAATAGATGTTTTTCTGGAACTCTCTTGCTTTCTCCATGATCCAGCAGATGTTGGCAATTTGATCTCTGGTTCCTCTGCCTTTTCTAAAACCTGCCTGAACATCTGGAAGTTCACGGTTCACATATTGCTGAAGCCTGACTTGGAGAATTTTGAGAATGACTTTACTAGCATGTGAGATGAGTACAATTGTGCGGCAGTTTGAACATTCTTTGGCATTGCCTTTCTTTGGGATTGGAATGAAGATTGACCTTTTCCAGTCCTATCTTTAATCTATCTGAATTGAATTGGATGGACTGCAACTCTGGAGACTTCCCAGGTGGCTCAGTGGTAACGAGTCTGCCTGTCAATGCAGGAGACATGGATTTTATCCCTGGATTGGGAAGATCCCCTTGAACAGGAAATGGCAACCCACCCCAGTATTCTTGGCTAGAAAATTCTATCAACAGAGGAGCCTGACAGGTTGTACAGTCTATGGGTTGCATAGAGTCAGACAGAGCTAAGCATGCATGCATGCACATCTGGATGAAGGCGTGAGCAGAAAATTCAGGTCTTACCATTAGAAATTGGTGTATTTTGGCCACCATGGTTGGTCAACTATGGTAACTAAGACAAAACAATCAGAAACAACTAGATCAATTCTGGGACTGCCTTTGAAAGAGCTATTAAAGACAGGATCTTTTGTCACTAGGTTTCCTCAGATGTTAGGATGTATACTTGGCACTTCTAGGCAACAATTTCAAATGAAATCGAGACAGTGTGTTTGAAAACCAAAGCTAACACATAGAAAGGTAACTTGGAATTCTTCACATGCCTATATTAAATCGTGTCATTGCCAAAAAAAACTTCAAATATATCTGTTAGTCAATAGTCATTTTTTGCCTTACGCCTGTTTGCGTAGTTTTCCTGCTACTTTCATTTTAAAAAGACTTGAGAAATAGGCTAAATGCCTGGGTTAAAAAGCTGTTAAGATATTTTCTATCTGTGTAATTGAATTGTATGACATGGTATCAGTAGATTTCTTTAGGATATTATATTTTATGCTCTGGATATTTTAGAATTCTCAGAGCAACTAAAATATCAAAAATAGTCACTCAAACATTTTTTTTTTAATTGAGTCTTATCAAGTGCATTTTATGGCTGCATTTCATGTTAAAATTTCTAATGGGAGAAAAATCAAATTTTATATGATTTTGCAGATACTAATTCAATGTTAAGGCTTTTCTCAGATTTGTTCTGTCACTACAAAATATGAATGTCAAGAGTCCCTTGATTACTACTGGTCATGTGAGCTATAGGGTCAGGGAGAATAACTGTAAAGAATAGATTACATAAAAATGCATGTTCGTCTTAATGAAAAGTTCCCATTTAGTCTGGGCATGTCTTATGAAGACAGTAAATGATGTGGATTTTAAAAGAATGAACCACGTGACAGTTGTGACTTATGTTTTATTGGTGCAAAATAAGGATTATAGCCAGGGAGACAGCATGTCTCTGAGAAACTGTTCCAAAGAGGTAGGGGGAAAGATCTGTATATATGTGATTTTGGTGAAGGGAGAGTATGTTCAGTAAAGCACATATTTTTTGCAAAAGGCTTCTGCTAGTCATGAGGAGCAGTCATCATCATGATTAATTTTAGGGCTTTTCTAGATATCAGAGGATATGAGAATTGGGCTCATAAAATCAGCTGCTGAAAATATCTAACTATCTGAAGACCTGTTCTGCCAGTTTTTCCCAGAGCACAGGTTGCCTCATTTCTGCACTCTATCCTGAACTACTTTTAGGGGATGTTGAAAGTCAGTAGCTACAGCAACATATTATTTAATCCTTGTAGAGGTAGATGGCAAGTGCCAAAGGCAAGTGCCAATTAGTAGATAACAATTAATTGCTTTAGATTTCACACCCTCTCTCTTTTCTGAAGTCCTCCCAAGTGGACAGTGTGTGGGAAGAACTAAATTCAACAAAAGATGAAATTATTAGTAGTGAGTTCAATTTAAAAAGTAAGCTAAAATTTCCAAGATACACCATTCTATGTAAGCAATGAAATACTAATACTGGTACTAATATTAATAGGAAAGCTATTAGAATACTATATATAGAGTACAGAGCAGAGTGTAATTCTTAAACTTACCAGCTATATCTTATTGTACATTTATAACATAAATTTTCTAATTAATAGAATAGGGCTTGCTGTGCTGTGCTTAGTCACTCAATCATGTCTGACTCTTTGCGACACCATGGACTGTAGCCCGCCAGACTACTATGCCCATGGGAATTCTCTAGGCCAGAATACTGGAGTGGGTTGCCATGCCCTCCTTCAGGAAATCTTCCCAACCCAGGGATCAAACCCAGATCTCCCTCACTGCAGGCAGATTCTTTACCGCCTGAGCCACCAGGAAAGCCCAAGAATACAGGGTGGGTAGCCTGGGCTCCAAAATCACTGCAGATGCTGATTGCAGCCATGAAATTAGAGGACGCTTGCTCCTTGGAAGGAAAGTTATGACCAACCTTGATAGTATATTAAAAAGCAGAGACATTACTTTGCCGACCAAGGTCCGTCTAGTCAAGGCAATGGTTTTTCCCGTGGTCATGTATGGATGTGAGAGTTGGACTGTGAAGAAAGCTGATCGCCGAAGAATCGATGCTTTTGAACTGTGGTGTTGGAGAAGACTCTTGAGAGTCCCTTATACTGCAAGGAGATCCAACCAGTCCATTCTAAAGGAGATCAATCCTGGATGTTCATTGGAGGGACTGATGCTAAAGCTGAAACTCCAATACTTTGGCCACCTCATGCGACGAGTTGACTCACTGGAAAAGACTGTGATGCTGGGAAAGGTTGGGGGCGGGAGGAGAAGGGGACGACGGAGAATGAGATGGCTGGATGGCATCACCGACTCTGTGGACATGAGTTTGAGTGTACTCCGGGAGTTGGTGATGGACAGGGAGGCCTGGCGTGCTGTGATTCATGGGGTCGCGGAGAGTCGGACACGACTGAGCGACTGAACTGAACTGAGCCTGTCCCTTCTCCAGTAGATCTTCCCAACCCAGGAATTTAACCAGGGTCTCCTGCATGGCAGGCAGAATCTTTACCTGATGAGCTATCCAGGAAGCTGAGAATAGGGCTTAATACTTGTATATACTTCACAGGATTATAGTGAAGATTAAATGGTATTAATATAATACATTTCACACATTTAAGTGGGCATCACTACGAACAAACCTAGTGGAGGTGATGGAATTCCAGTAGAGCTATTTCAAATCTTGAAAGATGATGCTGTGAAAGTGCTGCACTCAATATGCCAGCAGATTTGGAAAACTCAGCAGTGGCCACAGGACTGGAAAAGGTCAGTCTTCATTCCAATCCCAAAGAAAATTGCCAAAGAATGCTCAAATTACCGCACAATTGCACTCATCTCACACGCTAGCAAAGTGATGCTCAAAATTCTCCAAGTCAGGCTTCAGCAATATGTGAACCATGAACTCCCAGATGTTCGAGCAGGTTTTGGAAAAGGCAGAGGCACCAGAGATCAAATTGCCAACATCCGCTGGATCATGGAGAAAGCAAGAGAGTTCCAGAAAAACATCTATGTCTGCTTCATTGACTATGCCAAAGCCTTTGACTGTGTGGATCACAATAAACTGTGGAACATTCTGAAAGAGATGGTAATACCAGACCACCTGACCTGCCTCTTGAGAAACCTGTATGCAGGTCAGGAAGCAACAGTCAGAACTGGACATGGAACAACAGACTGGTTCCAAAGAGGAAAAGGAGTATGTCAAGGCTGTATATTGTCACCTTGCTTATTTAACTTCTATGCAGAGTACATCATGAGGAACGCTGGGCTGGAAGAAGCACAAGCTGGAATCAAGATTGCTGGGAGAAATGGCAGAAAGTGAAGAGGAACTCAAAAGCCTCTTGATGAAAGTGAAAGAGGAGAGTGAAAAAGTTGGCTTGAAGCTCAACATCCAGAAAACAAAGATCATGACATCTAGTCCCATCACTTCATGGGAAATAGATGGTAAAACAGTGGAAACAGTGTCAGACTTTATTTTTTTGGGGGCTCCAAAATCACTGCAGATGCTGATTGCAGCCATGAAATTGAAAGACGCTTACTCCAAAGTTATGACCAACCTTGATAGTATATTAAAAAGCAGAGACATTACTTTGCCAACCAAGGTCCGTCTAGTCAAGGCTATGGTTTTTCCTGTGGTCATGTAAGAATGTGAGAGTTGGACTGTGAAGAAAGCTGATCGCCGAAGCATTGATGCTTTTGAAGAGTCCCTTGTTCTGCAAGGAGATCCATCCAGTCCATTCTAAGGGAGATCAATCCTTGGTGTTCACTGGAAGGACTGATGCTAAAGCTGAAACTGCAGTACTTTGGCCACCTCATGCGACGAGTTGACTCACTGGAAAAGACTCTGATGCTGGGAAAGGTTGAGGGCGGGAGGAGAAGGGGACGACAGAGAATGAGATGGCTGGATGGCATCACTGACTCTGTGGACATGAGTTTGAGTGAACTCCGGGAGTTGGTGATGGACAGGGAGGCCTGGCGTGCTGTGATTCATGGGGTCGCGGAGAGTCGCACACGACTGAGCGACTGAACTGAACTGAACTGAACTGAAAACACATGAAACAGTGTTTTTGTGTTAATGACTTTAAAAATAATTTTAAATTATTATATTATTGTTATCATTTCAAAATAAGGATCCTAGCTTGTTTATTTGTTTTCTATTCTCCTTTAAGAACTCTGTATGACTAGGCATTTAACATAAATTGATTTATGAATCATGCATAAACTAAAATCAGATCATACTGTACATGAAACGGGTACACAAGCACGCATATATGTCTCTAGAAGTAAATGTCCTTCTTCTGCCATTTGATAGCCTGACTGCTAAGGAGATAATGCCTCTGATCATAGCCATCATGTTCATTTCCTTATCATGAGAGCAGGGATCTCTCAAGTGAGCTATAGCATGCTTTGTTGTAAAATGCTTTTTTTTTTAAACTTGACAAATCATCTAGGACCATTGTGGTAGGGAGGAAAGTAATTAGACACCTTGTGCCAAAGAGGAAAAAAAAATGCTTTGTGAGAAAGCTAAGCATTTATTTATGAATAGTAGTAACCATTAATTGAGTGCTTACTATGTACCAGGCTTGTGACAGATGGTGTCCATATGTCATCTCAGTTTAATATTCAGCTGGAAGCTGCTAACAATCCTAATTACCTTTTTGAAATGGTACTCACGTTTAGACAGGTAATTTCTGCTAAATTATTACCTGCCAATTCTCTTCCACTTAGAGTTCCAGTACAGGCTAATTTATTGTGATCCACCTTCCAGTTCTGAGTTGCCACCCATTTAGTTATTAGCACTAGTAGACTCCTTTTCCTTCTGTGGCTTCAACATTCTTTTTAAGACCTATCTAGCCTGGATAATCCCAGGGACGGCAGAGCCTGGTGGGCTGCCGTCTGTGGGGTCGCACAGAGTCGGACACGACTGAAGCGACTTAGCAGCAGCAGCAGCAGCAGCTTATCTATGTTGATGATATCAGTGATGCAGTATTCCCTGGCAGTTCATTTTAATTTAAAATAAGTGTTCTATTTAAAATCAAAAGTTAACATGTTAATGTATGAAGAATTCAATGGAAGAAGGAGATCTTTGAAGGGTCTTCAGAATGAGGATTCTTATTAAATCACTTGAAGCTCTGCCATTAAAGGGTTAAGTCAAAATACACGGTGCCACCATTATCCTGTAACTTCAGGTATCAGCCATTTCTGGCAAAATTTTCCTTTCAGCTCCAAATCCATCCCTCCTCACACTTCTTTTTTTTTTTTTCGATCTTTACAAATGCGGTGTCAAAACCCAGCTTGAATGTAAATCTCAGAAAAGAAAACCGGTTTGAAGAAACTCTCTCATTCAGTTTCCTCACAGCACAAATGAGACATTCATGAACTGTGTATTTCAGAAAACTGTACAGAAGCCTTTTCTTATTTTGTATATATATTTTCCTGCAACATGAGTCTGCACAGTTCTAAAAGACTGCTGCTGCTGCTGTTGCTAAGTCACTTCAGTCGTGTCCGACTCTGTGTGACCCCATAGACGGCAGCCCACCAGGCTCCCCCATCCCTGAGATTCTCCAGGCAAGAACACTGGAGTGGGTTACTATTTCCTTCTCCAATGCCTGAAAGGGAAAAGTGAAAGTGAAGTCACTCAGTCGTATCCAACTCTTAGTGACCCCATGGACTGCAGTCTACCAGGCTCCTCCATCCATGGGATTTTCCAGGCAAGAGTACTGGAGTGGGGTGCCATGGCCTTCTCCATCTAAAAGACTACTAGGTCATAAAAGCAAATTTTCTTTCTCTTTCCTTGCTTTCCTCCCTTTTAATCTCTCTTTCCTTCTTTCTCTGTCTCTCTTTCTTCCTTCCTTACTTTCCCTCTCTCTTTTTCTTTCTTCCCTCTTCCTCTGGTTTTGTGCTTCTTAAATAAGCATTGCCATGAGGACTTTTACTTCTTACTCTCTTGTCATTGTGCTTTTACAGAGTGAGCATCCTATTAATTTTATCTGGAGACAGAGAATATATTTGTTAACCATCTGGCCTAATTCAACCTGAATTGGAAGTTAAATTAAAGCTCTTCACACACTTGTAGAAACTCTACTTCACTTCTGTACTTTTAGCCCATAAATAGA
The DNA here is from genome assembly GCF_049115385.1 of Moschus berezovskii. NCBI lineage: Eukaryota > Metazoa > Chordata > Mammalia > Artiodactyla > Moschidae > Moschus > Moschus berezovskii. The sequence continues at coordinate 36,062,653 of NC_142483.1, read as the reverse complement.
ATTTTCATTACTAGTGCTATTTGAGAAAGCTTATATTTTTCCCTTGGATTTCTTAAACCTCATTATCCACAGCTTAAATCCAGGCTATACCAAGTTTGTAAGTAGAAACTGGTACAGAGAACCAGTTTCCTAAGATGCTTATATTTGGGATTATTCTTAACTTGAACCTCATTTCAGAAAATCCTGTCTGTGGCCATTTTTAATCGAAGAGTGGGAAGCAGAATAACAAAACCAGCACAGAGTGCCTCTGTTCAATTTTCAGACCGTTCAACTATCTTCTTTCATTTCCTCAACTTGAAATATTCATACAAAGAGCTTGGGATATAGATTGTCCTGTGGGGATACAATATGGATAAATTCATGAGTTCTGTAGAAAAGCAATCTCACTGTTATGGAAAAAAGGAATTTTATTTTTTTCTTTTTTCTCTGTGTGATCCAAATGTAGTCATGATCCTGTTCTCCTGGTCAGTGTCTATACCAGGTTTCCCTGGGGGGAAAAAACATTATCGTGTACATGCATTTTTCTGGTATTTGACACTACACTTGTTGCAGCCAGTTGAAAAGTCCCCAAATATTTTGGTCTTAATAGCAGTGGTAACAAAACAGTACTTGCATGTAGGACCCAGGCAAGTTTTGTGTAATTGAGTGCAAATAACCTCATATGTCTGAGCCTCAGTTTTCTCCTTATAACTAGAGATAGCAATGGGTACATGAAAGGCTGCTTGAAAGGATAAAATGGGGATATATATTATGAGAATAAATTCTCAAATATAAAGTTAGAACCCATAATAAAGTTTGCTAAATTGTTTCAGTTCCATGATCATCCACACAGGGACAGTAAGGTTCTATTGTCCCAAGTCCCTAAGACTTTTATGGCCACTTTCTACTCCACAGTGTAAGCACTAATTGGTACATGAAACGTGAAACAGGAGCCCATAATTTCAAGATATAGTAGGGCTGAAAATAACACTGTACATAGCAGGAAAAAAAAACAAAACTATCCCTTGGTCGATGGCATCTCCATAGTGTTTTATGAATACATAATATTAATCCTAAATAAATACTTCACCAAGTATATAAGTGCTATGTTGCCCTACAGGAGAGGAAAATATACTTTGGTCAAGGTAGTTTCTGGAGACTCATGTTCCTTCAGAATTATGATGTTGAGAGTTAGAATTCCTTAGAAATTATAGGGCTTGACTTTAGCTCAGCTCATAATCATAAATGTTCACATAAAGAAATTAAGGAGACATTACATATGGTTTGTTATATTTAATCATTCTATTATTAATATATCTAACATTTATTGGTCACATTCTACGCCAGGAACTGTGCTAAGTGCTTCACTGAAACTATATGATGATATCTTAAGACACAAGACTGTTGCTATTAACATTTTGTAGATAAGGAGATTGGGAATAAAATAGGTTGGTAACAGGCCCAATATAACACAGTGAATTACAAAAAAAAATTATTTGAACTAAAGTCTCTCTCCATAGTGACTGAGCTCTAAACTTCCATGCTTTGCTGCTCCTGCATGAGCTAAACAGCTATTGCGTGAGAATCATCTTTTGGTCAGTGTGCTTAGAAATATATTCCTTACCTAATTAACTAATGTGTTATATAATCAGGGGGTAGAGTTTCTTTTGTTCAGGGGCCAGAAGATGAAATCAGAGTTGTTTTTGTTTTAACATATTGAGATGCCTCCAAATTCCAATAAAATGTCTAGAGATGGGTTCCAAGGTTAACAGGAAAAATGGAAGTAACTTCTTTTCCTTCAGTTCAGTTCCAACTTGGATTTGAAATCTTTCTCTCCTGCAATTGCCAGTTACTTAAAAAGTAAGATTTATAAGTCTCCTGAGAAAGGTGATGGTAGACTGAAATGGAAAGGATAAAGAGTTACTTTCAGAAGTATATATATTCTTCTTGGATGATTTTTAGGGCCTTGAGATTAGTTTGTTTTTTGAAACAGCAGTGTAAAAATTTTGGCCAATTTTGGCTTTTGAAATAGGAAAAAAAAAAGTGAAAGGAATGTTTGACTTTTTGGATTCAGTATGTAAGATCTAAAGAGACCCGACTTGTAATTTGGTCCATTTAAAATGGATCCTCTGCAGTTGTTCTTGAGGAGAATTTGCCAACACATATCAGAAACTTTAGCTTTTACATTCCTGTTATTCAATAATTTAATTTTCTAAAATTATTCTGAAGAGGTTTGCATGCAGATGGACAAATTATAGCCCCAAGAATATTCATTTCACCATTATTTATGACAACAAAAAATTTAAACAAATTAGAAGGAAATTAAATTTCCACCAGTAAGACTGGCTGAAAATACACATTTGAATGCCCCACTGTCATTCCATATGAAGGTATAGAAGACTGTTTAATGGGAAATATATTCATAATATATATTTTAAAGATTTTTAAAAGTGTTTTACAAAGAATATTCTGGAACAATTTGAGCATCAAAACAAATCAGTATTGGATTATAACCCAAAAGTGAAATAAATATCCACTACGTGATACTGATATAAATAAAAGATTGAATGAATTGATAAACGAGGATGGAGAAGTGAAAAATCTCCCATGAGGAAGAATTCTAAATAAATTACATAGGTTCATACCTTAGAAGAAGTGAATCATGAACCCTTACTCATTAGATATGAACAGCATACATTGACCCTTCCAAAGACTCAGTTTTGGAAAAGAGAAAAATGAGTAGGTTTACAGTGGAGAACCCTGATAAAACTGCTTCTGCCAAGTGATGAAGGCCAGCATTAGCAGCATAGATCATATTGATAGAGTAATAACCTTGATATGATGTGGTGAAAACGGCACTTTACTTTTGCAGTCTTTTTGCTCAAAACCCATAACCTCAGGTTAAAGTTAAGGAAAATAGCAGACAAATTCCAACAGAAGGTCATCCCACAATAAAACTGACCCCTACTTCTCAAAACTCTCGGGTTATCAAAAACAAGAAATGTCTGAGACACTGTTAATTACAGCCAAGAAGAGCCTAGGGAGACAAGAAAACTCAATATGGTACCTGAGATAGAAGTTTAGAATTAAAAAGGATATCAAGTAAAAACCAAGGAACTTTGAATAAAGTATGGCTTTAGTTAATAAAGATGTATTCATGTTTGTCCATTATTTGTAACATAAGTACCATCTTAATTTAAAATATTAATAATAGGGAAACTGTGTGGTATTATATGGGATTTACTATATTGTCAGCTGACTTTTCTGTTCAAAAACTGTTATTTTAAAATTTTTGGGGGGAGAGGGTATTAATGAAGTGGGAGAAAAAGAGGCAGGAATCTTCTATTTCTCAGAGACACACAAAAAAATTCCTTCAATAACACTCTTTTATTAGTTCTACCAAAGAAATTGAGAGTGACTCTTTGCAGTCTCAGTTTAAAAAGGAGCAACCTGGAGCAAAGATCATCAGAGTGTGTACTCTTGAATCTTCCTTCATTGAATGTTTGTAAGGAAAGAACAGATTCTAGGAAAAAAAGAAATGTGTGATCCATATTGTTACATCAATCCTATTTTCAGTAGCCTGCGAACTCCCTGGGGTCTTTCTATTATCTTTATATCCCCAGGGCCTAGCCCAGCATCTGCTGTCAGAATTCCTCCTGACTAAGTGAAGACACAAAGGAATTAACTGTTGAATAAGATATTCAATGCATATTTACTAAGTTAATAGATACTGGAGCTTAATTTGCCAAGTGAGTGAATGAGGGGATGTCAATAATCCTCATCAAGGATAAATCCATTATTTTAAAATGGTAAATCCATTGTTCTGAGCAAGTCCTTGAGGATTGTGTTAGCAAAGAAATATAATGCAGAAATCCCTTCTCTCCCTCTTGTGTATTCCTTTTTACCTTCTCAGTCAAAGCACCACTGACAATTACAGTACCACAGTTTATTAATTGTTATTATGTACTGATTGGCTATTATAAGCTAGGGATTATGATAAGGGAGTGGTGAAGTTTAAAATTCTTTCCAGTCCTTACATCAATCCTATTCTCTCTATAGTCCACCTGCCTATTTATCTATTCATCCATCTAGTTTTTGCCTTTGTTTTACAGATAGGAAACTGATCACAGTGGCCCAACTATTGACGGGGGAAATAAAAGGAAGATAGCACTGAGTCGTGTTCGACTCTTGTAATCCCATAAACTGTAGCCTACCAGGTTTCTCTCTTCATGGGATTCTCCAGACAAGAATACTGAAGTGGATTGCCATTTCCTTCTCAAGGGGAACTTGACAGGGGGACTGAGTATTTAAACCCTGATCTCTTCAAAGCCTATACACTTTCTAGAACACAGTGTTTCCTTGAAATGTTAGTGAATCCACTGATAAAACTTTCAGCTCTATGGTGAATGTGTGTTTATGTGTTCTTTGTTGAGGATTGCTGTCTTTCAGTTTTTCATAATTGGCTTGAATGCTTGTCAGTTCTCATATTTGCATGGAATTTACCATATCATCTTATGCGAACCAATAGAAAATCATGATAAAATACAAAACAGAAAGAATCTGAAGGGTAGTTTCACTATACTACATTGTGGGACAAACAGGGCAAGCTATTCATAGGAAAATAATTTACTCTCTATCCATTTAACTTAATGAGGAAAATTTTTTTAAAATGAACTATCAGACATTCAAATGGGAAATTTTTAAGATGTCTCTCTGAATTTTTTTTTAAAAAAGTGTTAAAATCCTAAAAACCCTGAATGCACTTAGTTTAACATTAACGTATTATTGGCCAGAGATGTATTAATACCACAGGCATTAGTTTCTGCAAAAAACTAATAATGTGTTAAAATGCTACTGTCATTCTGAGCATCCAGAACAATCTTTCTGTGGTATGCTCTTGAATGATGTCCATATGTGTAAAAGAAAGCAAAGTCAAATAGCTGCTCTTTCATCTGAAAGTTCTGGAATAGATAACAACATCTTGGTGAGACTTCATATTTACTGCTTAACATTAATAGCTAAGCTGGGGTATCTTTTCCTTCATAAATTAGAAAAAAAATGAATAAGATATACCTGTATACATAAATATCATTGTCTATACATAAATATAGTCCTCTGTGTGAAGGCTTCATAACACATAGGAACATTGAGTAAAGCAACTAATTTAATTTGCATTCCAGAGTATTGACAGCAAAGTTATTAAGACAAAAAAAGAAAAGTAAATATATTTGGTTGATTACGAGTGGTAGAAGAATTGTGATTATATCAGTTTAACTTCTTTACTAAGAACAAAGGTATATATTTTCTTGAAAGGAGACACAGAGATCTATCAGTCAATCACACTATATTTGAATAGCACCTATCCAAGGAGTTTCTCAGGGTATTTCACAATACAATTAATTTGCAGCTTAGATAATTAAGAGTCTGCCATGTTAAACAAATGAGACAAAACAGAACTGAAAGCTGTGATCAAGTCAGCTCTGAAACTCCAACATAGAAAGTGAGATACATGTCCCCAAAGTCATAGTAATTAAAGTTCAAGCAGGTATCTGAAGTTTTGTCTTAATTATTCTATATTCACTTTAGCCCATGGTAGTTCAAGATGGTTAGGGTCTTTGAGTAAATACTCTAGCCAGCCTTCCATAGATCTCATTCTGCACACTCTCTGCCTGCATGACTGCAGCAGTCCCCTAGGTTGGTTGGTATATTTTCTGTACTCTTCCTAATCATCTATCCTAGATTTTATAAATAGTAGCTATTACCATTGCCACATATAAACCAGTGGGGTGTATCCTCCGCAATGACCCTGATTGATTTTTAGAGTTTTTTCTTCTCATTCAAAAATAATGAATTTTGAAAAGGTTATCTTTTGAATTATCAAAAACTTTAATATATAAAATTAAACTTGCTATTTGCTGAAATATTAGTAATTGCAGATTACTATCCATAATTTTACTATCCATAATGAAATATCTATAATTTCATTCTCAGATAAATGTTTTTTACCATTTTGCTGAAATTTTTCAAGCCTTTTAAAGGAAAACATTTATAGAATTGAGGGCTAACTGCATCTGCACATGGGGAATTAATTTGTACATTAAAAAGATAATTTGATGTAAATATCAAATGGCTAAAAGCATGAGTTTTGGAGTCAGAATCAATTATTTTTAATTTGAATTGCAAATTTACAACTTATGTATATCAATTATTTCATTTCTCTAAACTTCACCTATTTCCCTCCAAAATTAGCCTTAAAAAAAAAAATCTGGAATTTAGCACTGTTGGATTAACTGGACTTGCATTTACTCTCCTTCCAGAAACAGTTGGAATACTGGACAAATATAATGGGAAACAAACCTGATTACAGGGAAGTAACAATAGGCAGCATAAAATTGTGATCCCTAAAGGCTGCATCTTGAGAAACCTGTATGCAGGTCAAGAAGCAACAGTTAGAACTGGACATGGAACAACAGACTGGTTTCAAATAGGAAAAGGAGTACGTCAAGGTTGTATATTGTCATCCTGCTTATTTAACTTAGATGCAGAGAGTACATCATGAGGAACGCTGGGCTGGAAGAAGCACAAGCTGGAATCAAGATTGCTGGGAGAAATATCAATAACCTCAGATATGCAGATGACACCACCCTTATGGCAAAATGTGAAGAGGAACTAAAGAGCCTCTTGATGAAAGTGAAAGAGGAGAGTGAAAAGGTTGGCTTGAAGCTCAACATTCAGAAAACTAAGATCATAGCATCTGGTCCCATCACTTCATGGGAAATAGATGGGGAAACAGTGGGAACCGTGTCAGACTTTATTTTTGGGGGCTCCAAAATCACTGCAGATGCTGATTGCAGCCAGGAAATTAAAAGACGTTTGCTCCTTGGAAGGAAAGTTATGACCAACATTGATAGCATATTAAAAAGCAGAGACATTACTTTGCCAACAAGGTCCGTCTAGTCCAGGCTATGGTTTTTCCAGTGGTCATGTATGGATGTGCGAGTTGGATTGTGAAGAAAGCTGATCGCCGAAGAATTGATGCTTTTGAACTGTGGTGCTGGAGAAGACTCTTGAGAGTCCCTTGGACTGCAAAGAGATCCAACCAGTCCATTCTAGAGGAGATCAATCCTGGGTGTTCATTGGAAGGGCTGATGGTAAAGCTGAAACTGCAATACTTTGGCCACCTCATGAGACAAGTTGACTCACTGGAAAAGAGTCTGATGCTAGGAGGGATTGGGGGTGGGAGGAGAAGGGGACGACAGAGAATGAGACGGCTGTTTGGCATCACCGACTCGATGGACATGAGTTTGATTGAACTCCGGGAGTTGGTGATGGACAGGGAGGCCTGGCGTGCTGTGATTCATGGGGTCTCAAAGAGTCAGACACGACTGAGCGACTGAACTGAAAGGATGGGAAATGTACGAAGTAAGCCATTGATATCCCAGATTTTTTACCTCCAGGCACTTTCCAGAACACTGAATGAAGAAGCAAACATAAATAGGACAAGACTGCATCACTGAGTTAGAAGACACAAGGTGACTGAAGTGGCTGGGATTGCAGAGCAGAGTATCAGAGACAATGGGACTAGAAAAAGAAAGTGCTCCAGAAATCTACATAAGAATGATAAATGAGGCTGGGCAAAGGACAATTTTCAGAGCACAAACAGGGCTGAAAGTAGAGTTCCAACATGCTAGAGAAGAGAGATAGTAAACATTTAGAGCATTTGACAGAAGAAACATCGTAGAAATAAACTAGCCTTAGACTAACATCTACTCCATACCCAAGGAAGTTTAAAAATAAGCTACAAAAAGGTCAAGCAGATTCACTGCAACTTAATTCCTATCAGTAAAATCCAACACTTGAAAGAAATACACAACAATCCACCTTTTAACAACATAATATTTATTATATCTTTAATTAAATTAAATTACTAGATAACCTGAAAAGCATAAAAAAATAGGAATCATGATTAGAAGCAAAAACAGTCAATAGAAACAGATCCATAAATTATTGAGATTAAACTTAGCTAACAAGGACATTCATATCATCAATAGGTCTTCTGAATAAATAGCTAGGGGTTATAGGTAAAGAAACTGCAGACCTCAGTCTCTGATTAAGACAGTCTCTAGGGAAACCTGAAGCTAACAGGGAAAACAGAAAGTAAAACAGTAGAGGGAGTTTTATCCTTTGAAACCACAGCTATGGCAAACACAGCCTAACTCCTTGCCAGATAAACATAAAAGTTTACACTAAAATCTAGTGTAAAATCACTTACTTTTACCTGTTACATCCTACTAGGTTTTAACAACAACAAAAATATATAAAAGGCCAATTAAAATGTACATTCTGCAGAGAAAAGCAAACCGTGGAACCAAATTCAAATACGGCAAATATTTTGAAACTACCACATTGGGAATTTGAAACTACTAAAATTAATATGTTAAGGGCTCTAATGGAAAAAGCAGACAACATGAAAGAACAGAGGATTAATGTAGCAGAAAAAAAAAGAAATTCTAAGATAGGATCAAAAGGAAGTGATAGACATAAAAACACTGTAATATAAATAAGAATGTCTTTGATAGGTTTACCAGTGGACTGAGCATGACTAAGGAAAGAGTAAGTGAAGAAGAAGAAATGTCAATGGAAACATCCCAAATTAAAATGTGACGAGAAAGAGAGAAAAAAGAAAGAATGGAATATCCAGGAACTGGGGGCAACTACAAATGGTGAAACAGATGTCTAATGGGAACACCAGTAAGAGAGCAAAGAGAGAAATGAACAGAATAAATATTTGAAGTAAGAATGACTGGAAATTTTCCAAAATTAGTGACAGTTATGAAATCACAGACCCAGGAAGCTCAGAGGCCAATAAGCAAGATAAATTCCAAAATAATCTACCCATTCAAGAGAAGGAATATTCCTAGGATAAAGGGAATTATTTTCTAGCTACTTAGGAAACATTTCCACAAATATTTCATGAAAACCAGTCTGTATTTCAGAAACTGTCTAGTCCTTTTAAAAAAAATGGTGAATATGAAGTGGCAATGACTTGTGTTATTTTGTGTGTGTGTGTTCCTCTTTCCTATTCACATACTACTTTCCTTACCCTGCCTCTACTTGCCCTCCTTCCTTATTAACTAAAATATATAAACCTTAGTTTAATGAATGTATAATTTATAGCATATCAGTTCAGTTCAGTTCAATCACTCAGTCGTGTCTGACTCTTTGCAACCCCATGAATGACAGCACGCCAGGCCTCCCTGCTGCTGCTGCTTCTGCTAAGTCACTTCAGTCGTGTCCAACTCTGTGTGACCCCATAGATGGAAGCCCACCAGGTTCCCCCGTCCCTGGGCTTCTCCAGGCAAGAACACTGGAGTGGGTTGCCATTTCCTTCTCCAATGTGTGAAAGTGAAAAGTGAAAGTGAAGTTGCTCCATCACCAACTCCCGGAGTTCACTCAAACTCATGTCCATCGAGTCGGTGATGCCATCCAGCCATCTCACTGTCTGTCGTCCCCTTCTTCTCCTGCCCCCAATCCTTCCCAGCATCAGAGTCTTTTCCAATGAGTCAACTCATCGCATGAGGTGGCCAAAGTATTGGAGTTTCTGCTTTAGCATCAGTCCTTCCAATGAACACCCAGGATTGATCTCCTTTAGAATGGACTGGTTGGATCTCCTTGCAGTCCAAGGGACTCTCAAGAGTCGTCTCCAGCACCACAGTTCAAAAGCATCCATTCTTCGGCGATCAGCTTTCTTCACAGTCCAACTCTCACATCCATACATGACCACTGGAAAAACCATAGCCTTGACTAGATGGACCTTGGTTGGCAAAGTAATGTCTCTGCTTTTTAATATACTATCTAGGTTGGTCATAACTTTCCTTCCAAGGAGTAAGTGTCTTTTAATTTCATGGCTGCAATCAGCATCTGCAGTGATTTTGGAGCCCCCCAAAATAAAGTCTGACACTGAATCCACTGTTTTCCCTTCTATTTCCCATGAAGTGATGGGACCAGATGCTATGATCTTTGTTTTCTGAATGTTGAGCTTCAAGCCAACCTTTTCACTGTCCTGTTTCACTTTCCTCAAAAGGCTTTTGCGTTCCTCTTCACTTTCTGCCGTAAGGGTGGTGTCATCTGCATATCTGAGGTTATTGATATTTCTCCCAGCAATCTTGATTCCAGCTTGTGCTTCTTCCAGCCCAGCGTTTCTCATGATGTACTCTGCATATAAGTGGGTGACAATATACAACCTTGACGTACTCCTTTTCCTATCTGGAACCAGTCTGTTGTTCCATGTAGTCAGTAATTAGCAAAAGTGTTTAGAAACACTGTAGATAAGAGAAAGAACTCTTGAGTTTACTCCTCACTGAACCAATAGCTTTTTCAACTTGGGGTGTATCCAATTTACTACAGATAAGTGTAGTACCTCAGAAAGTGAATGAGGGGATTTAAAAGCAGTCCCAACATTGTTTGGAACTTATTTGTTTGAAACAAAAAATACAACAAAATCAACTATTGCACACAATATTTTTATAAAGAGTTGTCAGAGAACATGATTTATAATTATCATTCAACAGTTTGTAAAACACTTGGCAATAGACCTGCAAATAGATATGTATCATTTAAAAGGGGGGTTAATTTTGTTCTTTTCAGATTGTTAATTATGTTTATCAATGAAGTAATTTTCTAGGGAGTGCATTGTTTGTGTGTATGTTAATGCTGCAAATTCAGAAAAGTCAGTAGAGTATTTGGTAAATGTCCACTGCAGAGGGCAGAGGCAGTAAAAAGTCTTTTTTGTTAGTAGCTAACATTTGCATAATATTTTCCAAATATATAAGGGATTTTCATTTACATTCTGTTCATCTGAAGAAATGAGAACTATATCTGCACTTCAGTTACACAGAATATATGTTTCTTATGCAAAACATTTTAACGCTATCATTATGTCCTTGTGGATGCTTTAGACTTTCCATTTTAACACTGAGGCATTTCAATTCCATATTAATAGTATTTTTAATAAATATAATCTCAACAATGATTAACTTTGTCAGATAAAATGTAATGGGACATACTCCACTAAATGAATTATTTCCTTGACAATTTTCTAAGAGGTACAGTGAAGCAATTCTCATCATTTTCCCATTCTTCCTTAATTTTATTTTATGTACATCAGCTCTTTTATATATAAACTTAACAATGAATGTACACTTTATCATTGAGGGAGTTTTATTTTGTACATATGCATCATATTTGCCATAGTTTTACATGTATTATGCACTGTAATCTTCAAAACAATACAGGAGATAGATATCATTTTAATCTTTTTCACATGAGGATATGGAAATTCATAACAGTTAAGAAGGATGTTTGTCGATGGTCAGACAACTCTTGAAAAAATTGAGAATTCAGTCTGCCTCCTCTAATTTGGAGAGCGGTTATCTTAACCATTTACTCAAAAGTTTCTAAGTTCAGAATTTAAAATCAGGTGAGACTAAATTTAAAGTGTCCTTTCTTTCTTATCAGAAGCATGATTTTGAACCAGTTACTTACACACTTTGAGCCTCATCATCTTCCTCAAATATAATAAAAATATGAGGTACCCTGCACAACTAAGAGGATTAGGCATATCATATAAATTCTTAGTTGTAAATGATTAGCACATGAAACTTATTTACATGAGATTCTTGAGAACTAGCATCAATCCTTTTCACTTATTTATTATGTGAGTATTTTCTAAATTACAGGAATCTATATTTCCTGATGCTAAAAATGATGAACTATTAATATTCTTTTCAGATAATATTTTTCATTCGTTTTCTTTGTAAATAAATCAACAAATTTTCAAAGTTTTTGCTGATATTTTATGGTGTTTTATATACTTTAATTTCTGAGAAAGCTTGAAAATGGGGAAAGTTCATCATATCTTTCAAGGCATGTAAACAAAAACTGACAAAACTCCCATTTGTTAATCTCTTAAAATAATTTAAACAATCTATAATTGTTTATTGAACAAATACTATGGGGCCAAATATGTAAAATTCAACAGTCCATGAGCTGAGAATTTCCAGGTGTTCAAGCTAGATTTAGAAAAGGCAGAGGAACCAGAGATCAAATTGCCAATATCCACTGGATCATTGAAAAAGCAAGAGAATTCCAGAAAAACATCTACTTCTGCTTTATTGACTACACTAAGCTTTTGACTGTGTGGATCACAACGAATTGTGGAAAATTCTTAAAGAGATGGGAATACCAGACCACCTTTCTTGCTCCTGAGAAGTCTGTATAGGGGTCAAAAAGAAACAGAACTGGATATGGAACAATGGACTGGTTTCAAATTTGGAAAGGAGTATGTTAAGACTGTATATTGTCACCCTGCTTATTAACTTATATGCAGAGAACATGATGCAAAATATTGGGTTGGATGAGGCTCAAGCTGGAATCAAGATTGCCAGGAGAAATATCAATTACCTCAGATATGCAGATGACACCATCCTATGGCAAAAAGTGAAGAAGAACTAGAGCCTCTTTATGAAAGTGAAAGAGGAGAGTGAAAAATCTGGCTTAAAATTCAGCACTCAAAATGAAGATCATGGCAACTGATCCCATCATTTTATGGCAAATAGATGGGGAAATAATGGAAACAGAGGCAGACTTTATTTGCGGCGGCGGGGGTGGGGCCCAAATCACTGCAGATGGTGACTGCAGGCTTGAAATTAAAAGATGCTTGCTCCTTGGAAGAAAAACTATGACCAACCTAGACAGCACATTAAGAAGCAGAGACATTACTTTGCCAACAAAGGTCCACCTAGTCAAAGCTATGGTTTTTCCAGTAGTCGTGTATGGATGTGAGAGTTCGACCATGAAGAAAGGTGAACACTGAAGAACTGATGCTCTTGCACTCTATGTTTTTGGAGAAGACTCTTGAGAGTCTCTTGAACTGCAAGGAGATCAAACCAGTTATCCTAGAGGATATCCTGAATATTCATTGGAAGGACTGATGCTGAAGCTGAAGCTCCAATACTTTGGCCACCTGATGCGAAGAACTGACTCATTGGAAAAGACCCTGATGCTGGGAAGGATTGAAGGCAGGAGGATAAGGGGAGAATGGAGGATGAGATGGTTGGATGGCATCACTGACTCAATGGACATGAGTTTGAGCAAGCTCCTGAAGTTGTGATGGGACAGGAAAACCTGGCATGCTTCAGTTCATGGTTTTGCAAAGAGTCAGACACAACTGAGCAACTGAACTGACAGTCCATTCTGATTCTTTGCGACCCTGTGGACTGTAGCCTGCCAGGCTCCTCTGTCCACAGGATTCTCTAGGCAAGAATAGTGGAGTGGGTTGCAATTTCCTCCCAGTGGATCTTCCCAATCCAGGGATTGAACCCATATCTCCTGCTGCTCTTGCATTGCAGGCAGATTCTTTACCACTGAGCCACTAGGAAAATAGAGTCAAATGATGCTGATTACAAAATATTTATTAACCAAAGTTATTTGGATTGGGCTTCCCCTGTGGCTCAGTGGTAAAGAATCCCACCTGCAATGCAGGAAATGTAGAAGATATTAGTTCCATCCCTGGGTCTGGAAGATCCCCTGGAGGAGGAAATGGCAACTCATTCCAGTATTCTTGCCCGGCAAATTCCATGGACAGAGAAGCCTGGCAGTCTACACTCCTTAGTCCTGGAAAGAGTCGGACACCACTAAGCATGCACACACAAACGAACAAACATTATTTGGATTGCTTGGCATATTTGCTTAATAATAGGATAAAGACTTTTAAGGATGTTTCCCATAGTTTTAAATGTAAATAATTATTCCTGAATATGAGGCCCACATGAGGAATAGATTATGGATTTATAGGTAAGCACTTAAAGGTGGTGCTTGAGAGTAAAGTCTCTTACTATTCAAAGTATATTCTATAGGCAAGAAGAATCACTATTACCTAGGAGTTTGTTGGAAATGAAGAAATCAGGTAACACACCAAATCTACTGAATCTCAATTTAGCTATCCCCCAGGTAATTCATATATACATTAATATTTTAAAGTGGACTTTTATCACTTTGTTACTTGGTTACTGGTATTTATGGGTGTCAAAATGAAATTTTAATATTGCCAAAATGCAGTGTTTTGAACATTCCATGAAGAAAAGCAGATATGTGGCTGGATTCAAAGCTTTCCAAACTTATTGCTTATAAACACTTATCTGAGTAGTAAAACAAAATGCTTCCCCTACCAGGACAGGTTTGGCTCAATTCTAATTATCCACTATGAACAATGGCCTTTAATTTGTCTTATTGTGAAAACTAGCTGTGCAGGTTTTTCATTTACAAGAGTTGTTGATTAATTAAGCAAGGAGACACTCCAGGTAATATATTTCTGGGTGTACGAGAAAACAGAGTGAAGGATACATCGAAAATTTAGTGACCTGCTTGCCATCTTATGCAAGCTCACTTATCGCTTTGCAATGTGCTGCCTAAGTGGCTTACACTGTGATCAAACCAGAGTAAATATTGGCCCAGTTGGCAGAATCATCTCCCCAATCATTTTTAGAGTATTAATATTAGATATGTTTATTTAAAGTCCAATCAGAAAGTTCCACATTTGCCCAGCTTTTAAAATGTTTGCTAATTTACCTATAGAGCAACATCTGAATACCAAAATATTTGTTTGTTTGTATTAATTAAAACAATTAGAAAAAAAAAAGAAAAAACAACCTTACTTTCCAAGGGCAAAGCATTCCAGTTTTACAGATGAATCCTTTGCAGCTTGAATAGTTTCAGGAAAACGCACTTCAATCTTTGGTTCATATTCCCCCATCACACCTGTTAAATACCAAAAGAGCTAGCAGCATTTCTAAAGAACAGAGATTTTCTATGAAGCAAATTCTTTAGTTATCAAAATTTGATTATTCTGTCCTTTAGTTAACAATATTTTTCTATACTGATGATGAATGATGGAGAGCATCACTTCATGATGATGTTTAAAAAATTAGTTCATTCCTCTCTCCCCTAAAAAAGAAATACCTAAGATATAACAAAATATCAGAATAAATGCATTCCAAATTTCCCTGTATTCCACAAGAGCATTTTAAACATAAAATAAATTCTTTTACAAAATAAAAATACTTCCTTTCTTTAATCATTCTAAACATTCGAAGAGGCTGTGCTGAAAAGACAGAGTACTACTTCATTCAAATAAATTGGTAAATTTTCCTTTTTCTATTTCTTTGATGTGATATTTCTCGAGTGACTACTTTTAGAAGAGATTTTTTTAGTAGTATGTATGATGCTTTTGTATATTTTTACCATAAATGTATTAAAAAGAATAGAGGATGGAATAATGAAGGAATTAAGAAGAGACGTTAAGAAAGTAGGTAGATAGGGAGGAAAAAGGCCAATGTGATAGTTTCTATGTGTATTACTGGCTTAGGAGCTCTTGTGATCATGAACAGAGCACTCACTGAAGGGGAGAAATTGGACTTAAGAATAAGTCCAGTGGTTGATGAATTCTAAATTAAGATCATGCAAATATATTTGAATAGTGATTACAAAAGCTCTGTCATAAGAACTCCCTGTATGGAGCTAATTCCGTGATTCTGTTAGCCATCATTAAATTATATTACTGCTTTCCTTGAACTTAGAGAGGCGAAAACTCTATGGACGTATTACATTTCTTTTTTAGGTTCTTATAAATATTTATATAGGATATATAGGTAAAGTTTGGGCTGATATCACACATGGAAATGTATAATTGTTAAAAATAATAGCAGTCACAAAGTGGTATATCAATAATGTTATGGTTTAAATAATATTTGGAGAATAAAATTACCAATGATTTGATAAGACATTGTATACATAACTATATATTTCTTAAAGTTTAATTTGAACAGAGAGTCCACTGCAAACCAAGCAACTATTAGATATATCTTGTTTCAAAAACAGAGGAAGGGTGGCCAGTGATATCGACATTCCAAAAATATATTTTTGGAAATGTGATGATGCTTTGTATGAATGATCTTATTTAGTTTGAAATATCACAATCATTTTGGGAAAATATTATTAGCCTCTATTTTATAAGTTGATAAATCTTGCTTCTAAAAAATTACATGATTTTCCTAAGGTAACATTGTAACTAGTAAAGATAGATTAAAATTTAAGCAACTATGAAATTTCTTCTATGCCTTTCTATTTCAGAAATGAATCTTACAGTTCCTTGCATTGATTTTTTCCTAAACTGGGAACCAAGACAAGTGCAGGTATTATATTATCTAAAGAATTAAATTTCAAGTTCATAATCAAGATTGCCCAGACTCACGTATGTCCTTCCCACATTTGGATAGCAAGATTCATTGTCTGAGCAGAGGAGTAATGTAGCAGAATTCAAAGGCCAATTCTTCATTTTAAAAAATGATAGATGCTATTTTTCAAGCATTTTACTTTTTGAGCATTTTTAGGTTTACAACAAAATTGAGAAGGGGGCATAGAGATTTTTCATATACTTCTTGGTCCCACACACGCATAGTCTCCCTCATCTTCACATCACTTACCAGAGTGGTACTTTTTCTTTCAAACAAGGATGAACCTACAATTACATATCATAATAACTCAAAAGTCCGTAGTTTACCTTTTCTTGGTGTTGTACATTCCATGTGTTTGGAAAAATCAATCAACAAATCCATCATTACGATTATCAGAGTATTTTTACTGCACTTGTAATTCTCTGTGCTCTGCCTTTTCATCTCTCCCTGCCAACTCTGGCAACCACTGATCTTTTTATTACATTTCATTTACATTCGATACATTCGTATTACATTTCAAGTCCAGAATCTGATCATAAAGCGCATCAACAGCTATTTCCATCTTTACGTTTACCACTGTGAATATTTAATTAAAGAATCAACTAGAGGATTTTTCTACTTTGATGACTTTCTTAGGTTTTCTAGCTCTGAATCTTGTACCATCTATGGCTTGACTAAACTCCAAAATCATCAGAGACCAATGTAAATTATGTTCCTTGGAGAAATATAATTAGTATGAATTTTGTGTTTCATTTTTCTTTGGAATGCTCATTATTAATGTTGACTTGATTTACTTTCCTTGGATGTGAATTGTTTTCCTGCCTTGACAACTAGGGGTAAAAATGGGTGACCAAAAGAGACAAATATGGAAAAGAAAGTGGCATTAAAGAAAAGCTGTATCATATGTTCATTGAAAATATATTAAATTAATGAATAATTCTGTCAGCACTCACACATTCACACACACATGACTACTCGCCCAAACATTGTTTCTTTTTTAATAAAATATTTCTCAAGCAAAGAAAGGATCTGTTTCAGATCCAGAGAGGAAATGGCATAGCGGTCTCAGAATCATCTATACTATACCATGTGGATTAATTATATAGTTTTCTGTTATTTTTGACAGTATGTGATTTTCATCATATCTGTGAATTAAACCTCAACTCCTAGATATTATGGCTCGACTGAAACAGAGGAGAGCAGAAAGCTCTACAGATCTCCCCAAGTTTCCAAATTCACAGACAAAATTTGTCCCTAAGATAACGCATCATCGTACCATCAGTGCGCTGTACTAATGGAGTGGGTGGTCCTTGAACACTTCTCTGGGCTTCTTTGTTTGTTATGAAGCAAGTGTAGTTGCCAACATCTGATGGCTCCACTTTGGCAATGTACAAGTTCCCTGTCTCTTGTGATACAAACCGTCTGTTGTCCTCTTGAACATATAAGGGGTTATCATTGAAAGTCCATGCATAAGATAAATCTGGAAACAGAACAAAATAAGTATTATCCTTACTGTATTCATTCTTATCTGAAAGTTATGTGCCCTACTTCTCCATAAATAGAATACAGCTGTGCCCCTGTTTGTCCAGTTTGTGCCTGTCATCCTGATGTAATTGTTTTATTTCTTTATAGTTAAGTATTTCCCAATTTGGATGATATGGTTTTCCCGTCCATCACTGGCTTTGTGTAATTAAAGATGTGATGGTGAGATGTCAAGGGAACAAGTGGATGAACTTATTAAGAAAAGCTATATGATATAAAATATTATGGGCTCGAAATGTACACTGAATTTCTGCATCTATGCTCATGTTAAAGCTGTGCTTCTCAATATGCAATCAGAAGGATGCCCATATTAATCATGTTTAGGGGTGTTTGCTAAAAATTTTACTTCAAGATGTAAGTTCAAGGGACCCTACCGCTTGGAGTCATTCATTCAATTATTACACAATTTCTGAACATCTCTTTTGTGACCATTTTTGGACTTAGAACACATCAAAGCAAAACCTGTGCCTTATAAAACTTGACCTAGTAAACTGATTGCAACTAGTGTGGATAATCTCACTGTGGGCTGATATGTGCTTGGCAGAAGCATCATTGGAACCCAGATGAGGAGCCTAGAATGATCTGTGGTCAGAAAGTCTTCTGAGAAGAATTCCATGCTCAAACTAGAAGGATGAATGGGATTTATCCAGGCAACAGATTAGCAAACCTTGCTCAGAGAACAAAAGCTTGAAGATGAAAGAGAACATTTCATTTTTGCTGAACATCAATCAACCTCTGGAAATCTTATATATAAATATGAATATAAATATATAGAGGCATATATAACTGATATAATTATCATGCCATAAAATGCACAAATCCTAAGTGTTCAGTTCAGTTAATTGTAACAATCTAAGCACTATGAAATCACCAGCCTAAAATAAATTGTGGAACATTCCCATCTTTAGAAATTTTATTATGTCCTTATTTGTCAACCTCTACTGTTGTAACAACTACCAGATTTCTATCATTGTAGGTTATTGAATTTCATAAAAATAGAATCAAACAGAATGCACTTCTTTTTGAACTTTTAAATTGGAATATAGTTGCTTAACAATGTTGTGTTAATTGCAGGTATACAGTAGAGTGATTCAGTTATACATGTAGCTATTCTTTTGTCAATTTTCCCCCATGTAGGTTATTTCAGAGTATTCAACAGAGTTACCTGTGCTATATAGTAGGTCCTTGTTGATTATCTATTTTAAATATAGCAGTGTGTACATATCCAATGTACTGATTTGTGTCTGGTTTGTTTAATGTATCTTAATTTAGTTCCCCTATGTAGTTGTGACTATCAGTACTTTTCTTTCTTGCTGAATGGAATTCCATTTTTGTGAATATACCACAATGTGTTTGGCTGCTTTCTTGTTGAAGATTATTAGAATTGTTTCCATTTGGGGACCATTATATTGGGTTGGCCAAAAAGTTCGTTTGAGTTTTTCCATACGATGTTATGAAAAGACCTCAATGACATTTTTGGCCAATCCAATGTATTAGACTCATATAAACATTATTTTCTAAGACTGTCTGTGGACATTTTCACTTTTCTTGGTTAAGTCCCTAGACGTGAACTATAGAGTAGATGTATATTTTACTTAATTAAAAAAAAAAAAAACTACATCCAGTTATACTAGTTGATATCTCTATCTGCAATATATGAGAGTTAGAATTGGTGTACATCTCTGCAAAAATTTTGTGTTGTCATTTTTTAAATTTTATCTAGATATCGTTGAGCAAGGGGGTTGCAGGTGGCACTAGTGGTAAAGAATCTGCCTTCCAATGCAGGAGATGCCAGAGATGAGGGTTTGATCCCTGAGTCAGGAAGATCCCCTGGAGGAGGGCATGGCAAGCCACTCCAGCATTCTTGCCTGGAGAATCCCATGGGCAGAGGAGGCTGGCATGCCACAGTCCATGGGGTCACAAAGAATCAGAAACGACTGAAGTGACTTAGCCAGCACGCATCGTTGAGCAAAGGAAAATAGTCTCAGGTATTAAGGTTTTGTAAGAAGGTTAAGAAATTGTATGTATTGTGAAAACTAGATACAAATGAACTTATGTCAAGGAAAGTGGAAGACCTTAACTGGCTCAAAAATGACCCCCTCCCGAAATATGTAGAAGATATAGGTGCTGGGGGTGAAAAGGGGAAATATACTAGTAATGGTTAAAATGTCTTCAACTATAGATGAACTTGGACATCACACATTTGGAAATCACAGTCACAGGAAAACAGTTAAAGCAACTGGGATCCTTTTGTCCAGACAGAGGTTTCAGTTCATGTTTGTCATATATACTTACGTTCAAACTAGTGCAGAATTAAGACATGGCAGAGACAAAAAATAAAAAATTGAAAGCTAATTATTTCTGTAATGTTCTAGCAGTCCTCTCCAGATAGAAGCAGACTACCTGAAACATTCTTCACTAATAGAACTGATTTAAAATTCTCTAGAGGGATAATGGATGGAGGAGCCTGGTAGGCTGCAGTCCATGGGGTCGCTATGGGTCAGACACGACTGAGCGACTTCACTTTCACTTTTCACTTTCACACATTGGAGAAGGAAATGGCAACCCACTCCAGTGTTCTTGCCTGGAGAATCCCAGGGATGGGGGAGCCTGGTGGGCTTCCATCTATGGGGTCACACAGAGTCGGACACGACTGAAGTGACTTAGCAGCAGCAGCAGCAGCAGCAGAGGGATGATGAAGCAATATGAATTGAAAACTCTTTTGACCTTAAATCTCATCCATATACAAAAACTCCTGAGGAAATGTGTGTGTGCTCTGTTGTTTTAGTCATGTTGACTCTTTGTGACCTTATAGACTATAACCTGCCAGGCTCCTCTGTCTGTGGAATTCTCCAGGCAAGAATACTGGAGTGGGTTGCCATGACCTCCTCCAGGGGATCTTCCTGACCCAGGGATGAAACCCATGTCTCTCCACCTGGGAAGTCCCTTGAGAAAGTGGGAATGTGTGAATTTTGGCATCTTTATCATCCCTTTCAATCCAAGTGAAAAAAGAGATAAAGCATTAACAATATAATTAGGGAACCAGATTCTTTTTAAAAGAATGAAATAAAAGAAGATAGAAAGGAGACAGAAGAAAATAATGAATTTACAAAAGACAGACTAAATTAAATCACATTATATATTAAATTATATATCGTATATGCAATGTATTAAATTCTGACAACAATTCATAAATTATTCAGTAAGACTGAATTCATCTAAATAGCCAGAACTCTGGTATCATTCTCAGGAATAAAGAAGATGTGACAGAATTATACAACAAAGAGGACAGACAGCAACAAAAATACCACTTAAGCATGAAATATAAAAATTCATAAAGTGTTGTTAAGCCTATAAAATTAGTGTTCAGGAAGAAAAACAATCTAAGACATGTTGTTACATGAAGAGTATATTGTAAATAAAAATGTTTAGTATGATCTCATGAAAAATTATGCATTTACATGTATGAGAACTTATGTGTGTGTGTGTTTCTGCAAATTTTTAAATTTAAAAATCTAGGAATGTATACAGTGGCTCTCTCAAGGGAAGGGAAAGAAACGCAGAAGACTTCCACTGTCTATATAATTTGTGCCTGCCATATTTGAATATTTAATTATTATGTAATTGTGTAAATGGGAAAAATAAACAACAGCATGAATAATGTACCAGGAAAGCTAAATACAAGAATGGGTTATCATTTACAAAAAATAAAAAAGATGGATAGTATTATTCTTTTAATGTTCTTTATTCTTACTCTGGACTCTTCAGACTGGAGTTATTATGCTTCATTCAGAGCACATTAAGAAACTTGTTAAGGTTCAGATAGCTAATCCTACCCTAGCAATTGGGTTTATTAACATCTGAGTGAAGTACCATGGAATCTGCATTTTCAACAGCCTACAAATATCTTGTGGTTGAATTGGAATATTATGTTCAGAGTACCCATTATTGAGAGGGAACTGAAAATCTTAAGTATATTGAGATAGATAGCCAAATTGTAGCCAAATCCAGAAGCTAATACTCCAAAGAAAGTGGTAAGAACTTAGATTTTGACCCTGGAGGGCAGAAATGGAGAAAAATAACTGAGTTGTTTTCATAGGTCAAATGGCTATGACATTGACAAAGGGTAAAAAAAAAAAAAAAAAGCTCTCTCCATTGATGTCCAGAAGGCAAAAGTAGGACTTGTGGCTGTTGGACATTATAGTATGCTGTTTGACTACATTATGATAGTGAAGATCAGTCCAAACTTTAGAGCTATACCAGCAGAAGACTTTGGAGATAATGAGTTTTCTATCATTAGAGATGACCAAGCAGAGAATGGATGAGAATTGTTTGAGGTGTTGCAAAAGAAGTTTATTTCTTCAGTGAATGGGAAGCTAATACTATGTCTCTATGAGTGGTTTACTCCACTCTCAACATTCCTTCGAGTTTTCTGAGTCTATGCTTTTAGGTCCTGGGTGTTCATTGGAAGGACTGATGCTAAAGCTGAAACTCCAATACTTTGGCCACCTCGTGCGACAAGTTGGCTCACTGGAAAAGACTCTGATGCTGGGAGGGATTGGGGGCGGGAGGAGAAGGGGACGACAGGGAATGAGATGGCTGGATGGCATCACCGACTCGATGGACATGACTTTGGGTGAACTCTGGGAGTTGGTGATAGACAGGGAGGCCTGGTGTGCTGTGATTCATGGGGTCGCAAAGAGTCGGACACGACTGAGCGACTGAACTGACTGACTGACTGATGCAAAAATAAAATTCACTTCTTTTTAAAATATGTTTTGACATTCTTGTCGCATTCCCAGGTATTGAATCTTTTTTTTTTTTTTTCTTGGCAAGTCCCTACTAGGGTCTTGTAACATTTCATATAGGCTCTTGTGTCTGAGTTTTTTTTTACTGATGTCCTTTGCTACTTCACTTCTAAGCCTGTTGCTCTGTCTTCACCAGAGAGATGCTCAAAGGGTTTTGATTGAAACTGGAGAGCCACCTAGATAGTAAAATTTTTTTCAGTATAAAGAGGAGGGAAAAAATGTAGTTCAGGTTTCCCTGTTGTCAGTGACTCTTCATCTTTCAAAACTTCTGTGAAATAAAGACAAATCTTGAGCAAATTCCCAGGGCTGTGTTCAGCCTAGGTATCTTTAATCGATGCCTCTGTGGGAAGAGGAATAAGTTCTAGCCCTCTGAAATCCAAAGAAACTCCTTTCGCTTAACAGAAATTACACATTGCCACTGGTGCTCAGGAAATCTTTGTATACTTTTACCCTATAATCTTGGGGCCAGAGGCTATAATTTTCACCTTTTCCTAGGTGAGTTCATTTTTACCTTACTACTAAAGCTTTCTGATCTGTTCCCACATGTAGTGTATCTTTCTTCAATAGTGGGATATTTAGAAGTTACTCGAAGAATGTGTTCAGAAATAAGGAAGATGACATAAGGAATAATTTTGAAAAAATAGAAGCACTTTTGTTTCATACTCGTTTCATCATTCCTGCAATTTGTTTTGTGAGGTTAATTGGCTATTGCAAATATTCCTGCTACTATATATTCTTCCCTGTAGGAAGGATACTGGAGCTAGGAGTATAAATGTAATTTCCCAAAATTATACTGTTAACCTGTAAAAAGGGGTAGCACTTGAACCTTTGTCCTTCTAATGTCTAATCCTTCTTTCTTCCCATCAGACTTCCAAAATCCCACTTAGGCCAGCTGCTCCTCACGCTCCCTCCCCTATCATATTGCCCATCCTGGGTTCAAATTCCTCAGAATCTTGTAGAATAAATGATTAACCTGCTATTCAAAATTACTCCAACAAGCTTACCGCTACTATGTTAGCAGGGAAGAGAACATACTTGCAAAACCTGTAGTTAGTAATTCTCCTCTCTATGAAGGTCTCTCTAGAGCAGAGATTTTAAAACTTCAATGTGTATCACAATCATCTGGAGGACTTGGTAAACCATAAACTAATGAGTTTCTCATTCATTAGGTCTGAGGAGGGGCCAGAAAATTTGCATTGATAAGAGATTCCCAGGGGGTGTTGGTAGTGAGGAAATTCTGCTTTGAAAAGCATTGCTGTTAATGGTAAAACTCAGTCTTCTCTGGGAGATGACACTAGGGAAGGTTTGATAGAATGGTGGTCACTTTGTATATTTGCCTTCAGGTGGCGTGTAGGATGTTGGAGAAGAGTGTGTTCCTCGACTCACAGATTCATGGCATGTCTGGAATGGTAGGGACCTGAAATTTCTTCCAGCCCAACCCCCTCATTTTACAGGCAAATAAGCAGAAAGAAAGATGACAGTAGCTCTGAAACTAGAATCCAGATGTCCTTTTGTACCCTTCTGTGAACTGGTGAAGATGGAAAGTTGCAAGTC
The DNA here is from genome assembly GCF_049115385.1 of Moschus berezovskii. NCBI lineage: Eukaryota > Metazoa > Chordata > Mammalia > Artiodactyla > Moschidae > Moschus > Moschus berezovskii. The sequence goes on along the minus strand of NC_142483.1, from coordinate 36,038,478 downwards.
CTTCCTGTCGCTATTATTTTTCATCCTGCCCTGCTTCTTTCTCCCCACTGGCTGCCTTTTCCCATTCATCCAAACAGCCAGCCTGCAATGGGGGCTTTTATCTTTTTTTTTTTTTTCCATCATCAGCCACTGTTGTGCTTAATTTGTATATTTTTTAATAGGGAAAGAAGAAAAATACCTTGCAAATTGGAAGTTTAAAATCCGTCCCATTTGGCTTTTCTTAATTAAATGTATAATTCATGAGCCACTTAAGTTGAAATCGCTGAATTTTTAAATATTTTCTCCACCATCTATGACATTTATCTGTTATTAATGATTGTGATGTATTTTCCCTGTGATGATTCAGCAGGAACATTAGAACTGAATGATAATTGGTCTTCTCTGAGCCATTGTCTGTAGTTTCACACTGACACCATCCTCTATAATTTTATTATTATTAGAAATGGAAGATCTGCAGTAAGCAATTGAAGACTATCTGCTGCTCTGCCAAGCATACAAAAAATCCTATTTTCCTCAGAGCCTGATTATGTTTTGACATCTTTTATAGCCCTATATCTTGTACTCTGATATTGAAAATACAAACACAAAGATATATGCAAGTATACCCATTATATGGGATGTAATTTTTATTAGAGGGGAAGCATCTCATGGGAAAGAAACTCGTAAAATAAACATTGACACTGAGAACTTCTACTGGCACTGTAGAAAGGGTCTCAAAATTGGTAGCATGTTTCTTGAGGTAGAAAATAAATGAGCAGAATAAAGAATCTGAAGCACAGTGCTCAGATTTAGTGGATAAATCCCCCCTTTGGAATATTCCAGTATGAGTGTACTTTACTGCAAACCTTCTGTAGTGCTCCAGGGTTAAATGTGACTGGCTCTTAGGTGGTAAATCATGGTTATGCTAGCTCAGTGGTAAAGACCTAATCCAAGAAGAATAATTTCTTTTCTGGGTTGAAGTCATTGATATGGTGCTGAGCAAGTTTATGATGCAAGCCAGAAAACTGGCCCGACACCTTTATAATCACTCCTAGTTGAGTTCCCATTTGTTCCACAATTACTGCTTGACCACCTAGACTTTATTAGATGACTTTAGATTTACAACACCTCCTGTTTGGAATCATGGAGATGATTGCCTTTGTGCCCTACAGACAACCACTAAGTAAAGGCCCTCTGAGTTTCTATGATTTGTTGTTGTTTAGTTGCTCAGTCATGTCTAACTCTTTTGTGATTCCATGGACTGTAGCCTGCCAGGCTACTCTGTCCATGAGATTTCCCAGGCAAAAATATTGGAGTGGGTTGCCATTTTCTTCTCCAGGACAGACAGCCACTAGGTAAAGGCCCTCTGAGTTCCTATGGTTCAGTTGAGTTCAGTTCAGTCGCTCAGTCGTGTCCGACTCTTTGCGACCCCATGAATCACAGCACGCCAGGCCTCCCTGTCCATCACCAACTCCCGGAGTTCACTCAAACTCATGTCCATCAAGTCGGTGATGCCATCCAGCCATCTCATTCTCTGTTGTCCCCGTCTCATCCCACCCCCAATCCCTCCTAGCATCAGACTCTTTTCCAGTGAGTCAACTCATCGCATGAGGTGGCCAAAGTATTGGAGTTTCAGCTTTAGCATCAGTCCTTCCAATGAACACCCAGGATTGATCTCCCTTAGAATGGACTGGTTGGATCTCCTTGCAGTCCAAGGGACTCTCAAGAGTCTTCTCCAGCACCACAGTTCAAAAGCATCAATTCTTTGGTGATCAGCTTTCTTCACAGTCCAACTCTCACATCCATACATGACCAGAGGAAAAACCATAGCCTTGACTAGACGGACCTTGGTTGGCAAAGTTATGTCTCTGCTTTTTAATATGCTATCTAGGTTGGTCATAACTTTCCTTCCAAGGAGTAAGCGTCTTTTAATTTCCTGGCTATAATCAGCATCTGCAGTGATTTTGGAGCCCAAAACAATAAAGTCTGACACTGTTTCCACTGTTTCCCCATCTATTTCCCATGAAGTGATGGGACCAGATGCCATGATCTTCGTTTTCTGAATGTTGACCTTCAAGCCAAACTTTTCACTCTCCTCTTTGCTTCCAATAAATTCTAGGACAGCTTTGAGACTGGTAAATCCTTCCTGAAGAAGGAATGAAAACCCAGGCAACTTCTGAGTAAACTTCAAGGCATGCTCCAGTTCTCAGGAAACCAGGGTGAGCCATGGAGCAAATTACAGAAGGACTAGACTTCTTTCCTCCTCAGTTTCTACCCTCCATGGGTGAGCTTAAAATACTGAACATAAGACATGGGCACCAGTGGATCTCCAGCAGAGGGGAGTTTGATCATCTAGGGATACTTGTCAATGTCTGGAGCCATTTTCTCATTCTCACAAGTGGAAAAGGAGTGCTACTGGCATCAAGTGGGTACAGGCCAAGGATGCCATTAATATCTTAACAACGCACAGGACAAGTCTTGTGAAAAGAAATACCTTGTCCTAAGTTGACAGTAGTGCCGATATTGAGAAACTCTGGGTTAAACAAGTGGTAATAGACTGTATTTGGCCACCTGATGCGAAGAGCTGACTCATTTGAAAAGACCCTGATGCTGGGAAAGATTAAGGGCAGAAGGAGAAGGGGATGACAGAGGATGAGATGGTTGGATGGCATCACCGACTCAGTGGAGATGCATCTGAGTAAACTCTGGGAGTTGGTGATGGACAGGGAGGCCTGGCGCGCTGTGGTCCATGGGGTCGTGAAGAGTCGGACACAACTGAGTGACTGAACTGAACTGAATAGGCTGTAACATCAGAGTTCTGTTCAATGTGCTGAAAAGTAAGGAAAATGTTTTTCTTGGGAGTGAATGAGATTCTGAATGTGGATATGAGAATGAAATCTAGAGAAACATACTCTAAGATGTTGGTCCTACATGGAGTGGAAGAGCCATAGTCTTGCCAGTTCTGATACTGTATACCTCTGTGGATGGTATTCACATATTCTTCAGTAGAGATTAGAATACTTCCTACATCCTTTGTACTTTATTTAGCAATCATTAAGTGTCTGTTGTGGTCAGATTATGCCAGACAAAATTAGGCAGGAGAAAAATTGCAGTGATATTTAGATACAATCCTTTGAATTCCAGACACATGATCTTGGCCAAGTTAGCACTAACTTCTTTAACACGGTTACTCTATTTTAAATTGGAGAAATTTTTCTTGAAAGTATTACATGAGTTGGGATATACCAAAGGCTGAGCTGAGCTCTCAGTGTATGCAAGTGAAATTATTAATCACTCCATCATGTCCAACTCTGTGACCTCAAGGACTGTAAGCCTGCCAGGCTTCTCTCCCCATGGAATTCTCAAGGCAAGAATACTGGAGGGGATAGCTATTCCTCCTCCAGGGAATCTTCCTGACCCAGGGATCAAACCTGGGTCACTTGCATTGCAGGCGGATTCTTTACTGTCTGAACCACCAGGGAAACCCAAACTCTCAGTGTATAGTAGGCACTCATACATTTCCAACTATGTGGTGTTAAATACTATTTACATAAGATAACTTCTAAATTTAGTTATTCAGACCAGACCTTTCTCCCTACACATCAGTTTAGCTGCCTATTGGAAGTTTTTGGTCTGAAGTTAGACATTTGAAAGTTTAATTCAGTTCAGTTCAGTCACTCAGTCATGTCCACCTCTTTGTGACCCCATGAATCACAGCACGCCAGGCCTCCCTGTCCATCACCAACTCCCGGAGTTTAATCAAACTCATGTCCATCGAGTCAATGATGCCATCCAGCCATCTGATCCTCTGCCGTCCCCTTCTCCTCCTGCCCCCAATGCCTCCCAGCATCAGAGTCTTTTCTAGTGAGTCAACTCTTTGCATGAGGTGGCCAAAGTATTGGAGTTTCAGCTTTAGCATCAGTCCTTCCAATGAACACCCAGGACTAATCTCCTTTAGAATGGACTGGTTGGAGCCCCTTGCAGTCCAAGGGACTCTCAAGAGTCTTCTCCAACACCACAGTTCAAAAGCATCAATTCTTCAGTGCTCAGCTTTCTTCACAGTCCAACTCTCACATTCATACATGACCACGGGAAAAACCATAGCCTTGACTAGACGGACCTTTGTTGGCAAAGTAATGTCTCTGCTTTTTAATACGCTATCTAGGTTGGTCATAACTTTCCTTCCAAGGAGTAAGCGTCTTTTAATTTCATGGCTGCAGTCACCATTTGCAGTGATTTTGGAGCCCAAAAAAATAAAGTCTGACACTGTTTCCACTGTTTCCCCATCTATTTCCCATGAAGTGATGGGACCAGATGCTAGGATCTTAGTTTTCTGAATGTTGAGCTTTAAGCCAACTTTTTCACTCTCCTCTTTCACTTTCATCTAGCTAACATGTCTTAAAACAAATCCCTGATTTCCCTCACCCAAAAATCTGCTCCCCCTTTATTGACCTTATCCCTGTACATGGAACTTCATTCTTCCAATTGCTCAGGTTGGAGTTATCTTTTACACATCACTTTATCTTAAAATCTACATTTAATCTTTCAGGAAGTTATTGCAGCTATACCCTCTAAATTTATCCTGAATATGGCTACTTATCCATCTGTCCACTGCTCTCATCCTGGCTTGAGTCACTATTAACTCTAACCTGAATCATTGTAATCACTTTTTAGGTGATTATATGCTCACTATCATGTAGTACATTTTAATTTCACTCAAAGGAAAATCCAAAGGCTGCAAAATATCTTGAAAGTAGTGCCTACATCTTTATCTACTCTCCTGTTTGCTCACCTTTCTTCATCCACACAAGCCTCATTGCTGTTCTTCCATCATGTCAGACACAGTCCTACCGCAGGACCTTTGCGCATGCTGTTCTTACTCCCCAAACTGCTTTTCTCAGTGTCTCACTCATTCCTCTAGTTCTTTTCTCAAACGTCAATGAAGGCTTCTTTGACCTCTTAGTAGACATCAGCAACACCCATTCACTCCCTGTGCTCTTTATTTTTCTCCCAAGCTTTTATCATCATTGGCCATATTTATATTTTTTATTATAATTTTTACTGTAAGATTCATGGAGTGAAGGACTTTGTTGCTTTGTTCTCCACCATATCCCTAAACCTCAGTAAAATGAGTGGCCCTTAGTAAGTACAGAATAAATATTCACTGAGTGAATATATGGTAGAAGTTCAGTAATGATGGTTATTATCACTACTATTGTTATGCCAACAGGAAACTCTTAGCCTATTTATCTAAAATTTTTACCCATTAAAGCAACATTCACAGGGAATACTGCCACTGCCAATTTAACCTACCTTTACCATTGTGATATATTCAGAAATAGCAAAAACAAAAACAAGCAAATACTAATTGGTAGGAAGAGGATATGAAAATTTAGCATGTTTTCTCCTTATGATTGTCCTTTTTATTCTCGAACACAATTTTGAGACTTTGCTGAGAATGATTTTCAACTTAGTTTGAGTCGTCAATATTTTTATTGATGCAAATACAAATGCTGAGCTCAAACAATAGTGTTATCTTTCTATTACAGGCATAGATGCTCCTAACTACTGGCATAAATCCAATTGTTCAACAAACCTAAAAGTTGTATCTGAGGAAAGAATGGAACATTTCCTCTAAAACAAATTTTAAACACACAATTTTTATGAGCCCAGGATTGAGAGTTTTATATCCAGAAAATAAAGAGAAAGAATGTTGCTTTACTTTCAATATGATAAAACTGTTATTTCACAGTGAAGGTGATTTTAATTATTTCAGACAACATGCATCATTTCTATACCCTGTCATTTTTAAACAAAATTTCATGTGAGGCCAGACTCATTCACTGCACTCATGAAGATCTATTGACTGCTTATTTTCAGATTCATCCAATAGCTTTTGCTTCAAGAGTTTTTTGTTCATTTTAAAAATTCAGAGGAAACTCCATTTTCAGTCCTCTTTCAAACTGACTTGTGCAGAATCTTTGTTACAGGTGATGAAGGATGTTAACAAAAGCTCACCCTTGAGCTGAGTGAGATCTCAAGAGGCAGAGACTTTTCTGCATAAAAGTTCAAAGGCCATTCCAAAGCTGTGATCCCCTTCCCCATATGAATAAGTAAAATAAATGTTATATTGCCATTTTTTGTCACATGAATCTGTGTTTCTAGGAATGACCTTAGAATTCTCTAAAGACATCATGGAGGAAAGAAAAGCGTTTTATTTAGTTGACCATCCAAATTTTAGTTCTGCCAAGAACCAAGAGACAAGTAGGAGAATTGTATTTTTCTGAGGTGTATATCCAAATTAAGGATAAAACATATAAGAGATAATGGAAGGGATTGTAAAATATTGTGTGAAGATAAATGAAGTCATAGACTACCAGCGAGTTTAGGAGAAAGGAAAATGAGGTCTATTGGGGAATGAATGTTTCAATCCAGTGTGTTTCTTCCACCACACCTTCATTGTAACTGACATTTCTCTGAAGTATTTTGAAGTCATATGTTAGGAGGGCGGAAAGGAAGAATGAGTCCGTCTCTACTGGCATATATTCAGTCACATTCAAGGAGCTTATCTCTGCTAAGGAAGTAGAATTACGGAAGAAAATACACTTATCTCCACAGAGTAGAGCAAATGGTTCCTGTTGTGTTTCCAAAAATCACATTTCTAAAAGATACAGCAGAACGTGCCAATTTTGTGTTCTGGTATTATTGCCTAGGTTTCTCTTCTTTTCCACTGTGGGTACTTTTCTCCTAAAATAAACTTTATCTGTAAATCCTCCCTTCCTAGATCTGCATTTGTTGTTGTCTTAAAAATTGTGTAGGAAACATCCATAAGAATGTCTACTCAGATCTCCTGTGGTTTATTTGGAAGAAAGGACATCCATATAACAGCACTGCTTCAGTTTGGTTTATGCCGATTATTCTACTGTTTCATTGAGTTGACCAGTTATTTTCATGGGAAATCCATTTACACACTTTTTTTTGTTTGTTTGTTTGGATCCTGGAGCTATTCTTTGTTGGGTAAATTTCTAGTGTTCAGCCTAGTTGATACTTTTCTTCCTCTCCCAAAGTTTTTTTTTTTTTAAAGCAATATATAAAACAGACTGAAATACATTTGACAGGCCTTGTTAAGAAAAAAATTGCAAGTTTTTTGTGAACACACTAGAAAGAAAGCATGAAGAATTCAGGATGTTCTGATTTCACATTTAATATGATTTTTCACTTGTTACTGAACACCTTGAGGGATTCACTGCTGTGGACTAGGTACATAGAACATACATACCAGGTGCACATACAACAGAACCAAATTTTTCAAAAAATGGTATGAGAATTTCAGCTAATATGGCCTTCTATAACTATGGAGTCTATATCACCTTTCTTTATGAGAAGCTTTATTAATATTTACAGCGAGTCTTTACTATTCACATACTGGATATAAAAATAAATTTGGCCTTGCCAACATTTGCTCCGTCTTGCCCTGCTGACTCTGTCTGCCCCAGTTGGTATACTTCTAGGGCATGTCTTTATGACTGCCAGGTGTGCAGGCAAATATGGAGCCTTTAGAGAGATGGAAATAAAGGAAGGAAAGTGAATTATGGCTGACAGAATTCTAAAATAACCCCCATTGACCCTTTCCCACTATCTGAGTATGATGGGATTTATGAATATGGTGAGCCCTCACTTTCAAGTTTATGTTAGAGTAGATGGCACAGTTGACTTGGAAAAGTGGCTTTATCTTTGATGGTGCTGACCTATTCAGATGAGCCCTTCCTGGGACTGGATAGGGCTAGAGAGATTTGAAGTATTACAGGGAATTGATGCAAAGGAGATTCTCTGTTGCTGGTTTTGAAAATGTAGAGGCATGTGGCAAGAAGCGTGGGCAGCTTCTATAAGATGAGAGTGGCCCTTGACAGCTGGCCAGAAAGGAGATGGGGACCTTAGGCGTACAACTGTAAAGAAATGAACTCACCCAACCACCTGAATGAGCTTAAAATTATATATGTGTGTGTGTGTGTGTGTGTGTGTGTATAATACAAGGAAAATTACAAAGATAGACAATGTCTGTCTGTAGAGTTGGCCCACTTTCAACTAGCTGTCCACTAATGTAATTTAAAGCTTATCTGACAAATACATTTCTTTTCTTTCTTGAGGTTTTCCTTTGCACAATTCACCCTCACAAAAAGGTGAGGAATAAAGAAGAAGAGTAATGAATTGTTTTAATGACGTAGTTAAAGACACTCTCAGGGCTTTTAGCAAGCTTAGAGGTATAAGATTCTTGAAACTAATAAATAACTTGTTATTTATTCAACTTGAGGTTGAAGAATTAACCACAGAGACTATCCATTGGCAATTTTTGAAGTCAGAAAGTTCTGGATTGGAATCTTGTCTTTATTTACTAACTGAAAACTGATTTACTTAGACTGAGTCTCAATTTTCTTATTTTAAAATTATAATTCTTAATTATTGGCATAGTGAGAATGAGAAAATAAATGGAAAGCCTTATAGTGCTTGCTGAGGGTAACAATTCAACAACAAGTAGTTATTATTGCCATTATTAATATTTTAAAAATCAATTACTCTATTAATACTTTAATGATTAATAATTCTTTGTATAATTGGAGCAAATGGTGTCAATATTCCCCTCAGTTCTAATCTGAGAGAAATATGAAGGGAAAAAGAATAGTATTCCAGCATTCCTGTCATTGTAGATATGAGAAAGCCATAGCTCTTAGAAGAAAATCCTTATAATACCTAGATGAAGTCAATATTGACAAATGCCTTTGGAATCCTGCTGGAGCATTATATATTGCATAACGGAATTTGGTATCAGTCAAATTTGTCATAATTTGCATGCAATAGGTACTCATTATTCAGTTATAATGGACAATTTCAGGTAGGTTTTGTATATATATGAGTTAATTTCATGACATTAAACAGGCACTGTTATAATGAAAGCTTTACATGCTTTAAAAGTTTGATACATGAGGCAGGATGCTCAGGGCTGGTGCATTGGGATGACCCTGAGGGGTGGGATGGGGAGGGAGGTGGGAGGGAGGGTCAGGATGGGGAACACATGTACACCCATGGCTGATTCATGTGAATGTATAGCAAAAACCCACCATAATATTGTAAAGTAATTAGCCTCCAATTAAAATTTTAAAAAAAGAAAAAAAAAATCAACATATGCTTCTTCATTGGTAGGTGACCAGGGAAAGCTTCTCCTACTTTACTGCCTTTTAAAAATATATGACATTCATTTAATTCCATGAAATTAAAATATTTCACCTGTCTGCTGTTCCTATTTAGAGTAAACAAAGTTGGAACTAGTCTATGATTCTGTCAAGACTCTTTGACCAATGTTAGAGTATAAAATGATGTAGACCGAAAGTACGAACAAACACGATTTGCATGTTTTGTCTTAGATTATAGTACTGGAAAATAACCTTCCTATTGTTAAAAAATGGAGCCCCTGGTGGCTCAGATGGTAAAGAGTCTGCCTGCAGTGCAGGAGACCCAGGTTCAATCTCTGTGTTGGGAAAATCCCCTGGAAAAGGAAATGGCAGCCCACTCCAGTATTCTTGCCTGGAGAATCCAATGGACGGAGGAGCCTGGCAGCAGTCCATGGGGTCGCAAAGAGTTGGACATGACTGAGTGACTTCACTTTCACTTTTTTTAAAAAATTGTTAAAATATAAGCACTATCAAATTTTTGCATGCTCTGGAATAATATCATTTTATCAGTTAACACTGAAAGTATTGTAACTCTTCCCTAATATTGCTAGTGATCATAGTGACATACCACTCTAATAATATTGAATAAAAATATTGCTAACTCTCAATTAGGGTTTTTCTTTTTGTATTAGCATTTCACAAGATTGTATGAAACTGAAAGTAATGGCAAAAATAACTTCAAGTTTTTAAAAGATCATAAATAATATTTTTTAATATTAGAAGAAAAGTTATTTTCACTTATTTCTTAAAATGTGTCCATTTCCAAAAATCCTCCTGTTCTAAAGTGGAAGTCAGTTATAAGAGACATTGGTGATTAGGATCTATCCAGGGTCTGGGATCCAGACTGCATGTATTTGAAGCCTGGCTTCATGCTTTCAAGGTTCATGACACTGGGCCATTTACTTACCCCCTCTGTATCTTAGTGTTCTCAACCATAAAACAAGAAACATCATAGTATCTCCCTCGACTAGTAGTTCTATAGATTTAAAAATCTAATACATATAAAGTATGTAGATCTGTACTGTGTAAGTGCTTGCTATTATTATTAAACTAACTATAACATTATTTCAAGAAACCAAGATCATGGCATCTGGTCCTATCACTTCATGGCAGATAGATAGGGAAACAATGGAAAAAGTGACATATTTTATTTTCATGTGGTGATTTTTGGCTCCAAAATCACTGCTGATGGTGACTGCAGCCATGAAATTAAAAGACGCTTGCTCCTTGGATGAAAAGCTATGACCAACCTAGACAGCATATTAAAAAGAAGAGACATTACTTTGCCAACAAAGGTCTGTCTAGTCAAAGCTATGATTTTTCCAGTAGTCATGTATGGATGTGAGAGTTGGGCTAGAAGGCTGAGCACCAAAGAATTGATGCTTTTGAACTGTGGTGTTGGAGAAGACTCTTGAGAGTTCCTTGGCCTGCAAGGAGATCCAACCAGTCCATCCTAAAGAAAATCAGTCCTGAATATTCATTGGAAGGACTGATGCTAAAGCTGAAATTCCAATACTTTGGCCACCTGATGCTAAGAACTGACTCCTTGGAAAAGACCCTGATGCTGGGAAAGATTAAAGGCAAGAGGAGAAGGGGAGGACAGGATGAAATGGTTGGATGGCATCACTGACTTAATGGACGTGAGTTTGAGCAGACCTCAGGAGTTGGTGATGGACAGGGAAGCCTGGCGTGCTGCAGTCCATGGGGTTGCAAAGAGTCAGACACGACTGACTGAACTGAACTGAACTACAACATAGTGTGGCTTTCCCTTCATAGCTCAGTTGGTAAAGAAGCCACCTGCAATGCAGGAGGCCCCAGTTCAACTCCTGGGTTGCAAAGATTCCCCTGGAGAAGAGATGGGCTACCCACTCCAGTATTCTTGGGCTTCCCTTGTGGCTCAGCTGGTAAAGAATCTGCCTGCAATGTGGGAGACCCGGGTTGGATGTCTGGGTTGGGAAGATCCCCTGGAGATGGGAAAGGCTGCCCACTTTAGTATTCTGGCCTGGAGAATTCCAGGGGCTGTATCGTCCGTGGGGTCGCAAAGAGTAGGACATGAGTAAGAGACTCACTTTCATAACATAGTGTGAGATTGGATTGTACTAACTGAAATGACTTTATGAATATCTTTACACTGACTTCCTCCAGGATCATAGTTGTCTGAGAATCTACCAAATTGTACCAAACCGCCCAGATTTTAAGAAATTGCAGCCCCAGTGGGTTGAGAATCAGTGGGTGGTTTAGATCCCTGGCAACTGGGTAATTCACCGGTTAATCCAGATTTTTCCAAAGCAGAGAATGGCATTTACTGCTTGACTTTCACCATTGCCAGGAGATAATATGATTTGGTGTCCCCTAACATTTTCTTCTAATTAAAGGGGCAACTTTCCTCTTCCAATAGTTAACCTGAGGTTTTCAGAACAACTGTTGGAATTTGCTTCTCCGTGGAACCCAATAATAAAAATAAAATAACAGTCCTAGCTTTTTAAAAAAAATAAAACACTGGCCGTTAAATTAATTGGTTTACATTCATTAGCTCGGGCTTCCCTGGTGGCTCAGACGGTAAAAGTGTCTGCCCACAATGCGGGAGACCCGGGTTCGATCCCTGGGTCCGATCCCTGGGTCAGGAAGAACCCCTGGAGAAGGGAATGGCAACCCACTCCAGTACTCTTGCCTGGGAAATTTCATGGATGGAGGAGCCTGGTGGGCTATGGGGTCGCGAAGAGTTGGACGCAACTGAGTGACTTCACTTTTCACATTTTCATTAGCTCATTTAACACTCATGACTGTCCTATAGTATAGTCATCAGTTAATACCTCTACTTTACAGCTGAGGAAATTGAGCCTAAAAAGGTTAAACAAATCATTCTTTGTCATGTAGGGTGACCACAGATTACAGCTGTGATCATTTCACTGCAAACCCCCAATGCTCACACATGTGTACAGGGTCATACTGTGTCTCTTTAAGGACATATCTGTTAAGTGAGTAATTGAATACGTGTTTTTAAAAGAAAAGATTTGGATTAGGACTTGATGCAGCAGGATGAGCCAGAAAAACTTTCATAGTCCCTTAGATTTGATGGAGGGCTACCACTGGCACTAAGGACTACTATGCCTACTTTATTCCCTGAGTGGCCAAATTAATGGTGTGACCAAAAGTAACCATACCTCCAAAGTGTGGTGGTGGACCACAGAGAAGCACCACACCTTGACCTTCGCGGACGGACACTGTGCTTCTTGTTTTGGTTTCAAAGTCTTCAATATCTTGAAAAACAGAAAAGCAGGTTTAGAACTAATTGTTTTGCAGAACAAAATTTTAGGAAGAAAAAACTGGCAACAACAATGAACACTCACACTTGTCTGACCAGAAGATTTAGTTGATAATCAATTGATGTACACTGGTTATACCTCTCAAAATTTTGTCTTTCCTTTTTCTAATTTTAATACAACTATGCAGAATATATGATAAAGACATTTATTAACATAACTCACTATCTGTTTTATTCTCCCAGGCAGCCTGAAGCTCAACAGAAAATCTTTTAAACACAGCACATATTTACTTTTCCTGCCCAAGGAAGGCATGATTTAAAACAGGTATGCGGCAATTTTGCTGCAATCTTCTAGCATTTTAGATTCCGTTCCGTTCTGTCGCTCAGTCGTGTCCGACTCTATGCGACCCCGTGGACTGTAGCCTACCAGGCTTCTCCGTCCATGGGATTCTCCAGGCAAGAATACTGGAGTGGGTTACCGTTTCCTTCTCCAGGGGATCTTCCCGACCCAGGGATTGAACCCGGGTCTCCCGCATTGGAGGCAGACGCTTTAACCTAACCATTTTGATATGGGGATGAAGCCTGTGAGAGCTTAGCTTGGAAATAATTATATCTGATTGAACCAACAAGAAAAAAGGTAAACCTTCTAATTTCTCTTGATCTGCTCCTTCACAAAGCAGCTTCATGGTCCTATTTGGAGTGTTGTAATTTCCTACAACACCGAAGAATCATAGACATTCAGTTTTGGAAGAGAGCTTACTAACTGTTTTGTTAAGCTATCCATCTGAGTTATAAATCATTCAACATTCCTAGAAAATGGTCACCCAGTCTCTAGAAAGGGCTAAACTGTATATCTGAATTTTAGTTTCTTTGCCTGGAAAATCACTTGTATTCATTCATTCAGTCAGTGATTTAACAAATTTGTATTGAGTACCTACTAAAAGATAGAAAGGGTATTAAGGGTAAAGGATGTAAGTAAATAAAGCAGACATAGACTTTGCCCTTATTATATTCACTAAAGGTAAAAGTAGAAGACCAATTACAAAACATGTAACAAAACACACACACATATATATACACATACATATAAATATGATCTACATGTTGTAATAAGTGTTGTAGAGACTGCTAGTTGTCTACCAAAATCTACTGTCCTTTCTTTCACAGTACTAGGTTTATAGGTTTATAGAATAAATACTACACTTTTCTAACCAAAGATACTTTTCCCAGACATCTTTTGCAGCTGAATAGAGAAAGTAGAAACTCACATTTTGTGAACTTTCACCTATTATGTTTGAGAGGAAATATCCAAAAGATTTGTCGTTCTCCATCTACACACCAAGTGTTAACACCATCTAGATGGCCAATGGTGTGAGAAATATAATTGTATTTCTCACACTCTTTATCTCTCCAAGTATTATTTCCCAAATGAGTGTTCTTTTTGTATACTTTGTTTCCTGCTCATGAGTAACAATTAAAAAAATAAATCACTAGACCTGATGTGTAAATTTCATATATATGTATACACAAATAATACATAGTGAAGGACATGTGTAAGATGGCAGAGTAGAAGGATGCACACTCATCTGCTGCGAGAACTCCAAAACTACAACTCGCTGTTGAACAACCATTGACTGGAAAATGTTGGCTCCCACCAAAAAAAGATAACCCACGTCCAAGGGCAAAGGAGAAGCCCCAGCAAGACAGTAGGAGGGATGAAATCACATTTGGAATCAAACCCCTTACCCGCCAGAGACGCTCAGAGGCTCACCCTAGCCTGGTGGGTACCAGGACCCAGAGACCCCACAGAGAAGGAGCCAGACGGCGGCAAAGCAGGTGCCGGTGACAGAGCTCCAGCGGAGCCACTTCAGAGCCTGAGAGATGACGCTGTGGAAGTGCTGCATTCAACACACCAGCAAATATGGAACACTCAGCAGTGGCCATGGGACTGGAAAAGGTCAGTTTTCATTCCAATCCCAAAGAAAGGCAATGCCAAAGAATGCTCAAACGACTGCACAATTGCACTCATCTCACACACTAGTAATGTAATGCTCAAAATTCTCCAAGCCAGGCTTCAGCAATATGTGAATCGTGAACTTCCAGACGTTCAAGCGAGTTTTAGAAAAGGCAGAGGAACCAGAGATCAAATTGGCAACATCTGCTGGATCATCGAAAAAGCAAGAGAGCTCCAGAAAAACATCTACTTCTGCTTTATTGACTACACCAAAGCCTTTGACTGTGTGGATCACAACAAACTGTGGAAAATTCTTCAAGAGATGGGAATACCAGACCACCTGACCTGCCTCTTGAGAAATCTGTATGCAGGTCAAGAAGCAACAGTTAGAACTAGACATGGAACAACAGACTGTTCCAAATAGAGAAAGGAGTACATCAAGGCTGCATATTGTCACCCTGCTTATTTAACTTAGATGCAGAGTACATCATGAGGAACGGTGGGCTGGAAGAAGCACAAGCTGGAATCAAGATTGCCGGGAGAAATATCAATAACCTCAGATATGCAGATGACACCACCTTATGGCAAAAAGTGAAGAGGAACTAAAGAGCCTCTTGATGAAAGTGAAAGAGGAGAGTGAAAAAGTTGGCTTAAAACTCAACATTCAGAAAACTAAGATCATAGCATCCAGTCTCATCACTTCATGGCTAATAGATGGGGAAGCAGTGGGAACAGTGACAGATTTTATTTTTTTGGACTCCAACATCACTGCAGATGGTGACTGCAGTCACAAAATTAAAAGACGCTTGCTCCTTGGATGAAAAGCTATGACCAACCTAGATGGCATATTAAAAAGCAGAGACATTACTTTGCCAACAAAGGTTCATCTAGTCAAAGCTGTGTTTTTTGCAATAGTCATGTATGGATGTGAAAGTTGGACTATAAAGAAAGTTGAGCACCAAAGGACTGATCCTTTTGAACTGTGGTGTTGGAGAAGACTCTTGAGAGTCCCTTGGACTGCAAGGAGATCACACCCGTCAATCCTAAAGAAAATCAGTCCTGAATATTCACTGGAAGGACTAATGTTAAAGCTGAAACTCCAATACTTTGGCCACCTGATGTGAAGAACTGATTCATTGGAAAAGACCCTGATGCTGGGAAAGATTGAAGGTGGGAGAAGTGGACGACAGAGGATAAGATGGTTGAATGGGGAGCTGACAATTGACAGGGAAGTGTGGCATGCTGCAGTCCATGGGGTCGCAGAGAGTCAGACACAACTGAGCAACTGAACTGAACTGATGTAATGTATATATGTAATTTCATATGTATTTATATATATATATATGCTCTACTTTTAATAATGAAAATATTTTTCCAAGATAGAGTCTGCTTATTCCCAACTAAATCCCTTTCCCTTCATCTTCAGCAGTCATTAACCTCACACCTGCTTAGGATCTAGAAAGCAAAAGTTGCTCAATCATGTCCGACTCTTGCAACCCCATGGACTACACAGTCCATGGAATTCTCTAGGCCAGAATACTGGAGTGGATAGCATTTCCTTTTTCCAGGGGATCTTCCAAACCCAGGGAATAAACCCAGGTCTCCCACATTGCAGGCAGATTCTTTACCAGCTGAACCACAAGGGAAGTCCAAGAATACTGAAGTGGGTAGCCGATCCCTTCTCCAGTGGATCTTCCCGACCCAGGAATCTAACCAGGGTCTCCTGCATTGCAGGTGGATTCTTTACCAACTGAGCTATCAGGGAACCAGAGTGCCTTGCATTTTTCTTCTAGAGGATTTTTAAACAAATACGCCCCCCTTTCTTCTTTGGCTGTAGAATAACTAAGTCAGTCCATAACATGTTGGGACACTTAATGTGAATTACTGACTAGACTTGTTTGCATCATTTTACATATGACTCATTAAGAATCAGACTAACAAACTGTATTTAAAACCAAAAATTAATGTATTGATTGTTTCTATTTCTATCTGTAATAACAAGTGAGAATTTTAAGGATTTTTTTCTCATTACTGTTATCATTGAAAGGTCTCATTAAATTGTCATGACTTTTTAATGGTCACAAAAACAAAAGCTGTCACAAAGGAGAGAAATTGAATGATTCTATGAAATTAACAAGCTTTCAATTACGTTCTCTCTGTTTCCCATTGTCAGTGTTCCATGCTCACCCTAACATCAATCATGTTTTCAGTGTTAATCAGAAGCCATTATAAAACGCTGTTGATAAGACCATGGGTACTTTAATAAATTCTGTGTTAACTTCCACTTAAATAGCATCCACTTGTAACATAATTTCTTCATGCCTCTTATGATTACAATGGGGTTTCTATTAGCTAACATAAAAGGAAATCAATTTCTTTTGAAAGTCACCCAAGTTCTGTTAGTAATCAAAACACAGTCATTTTAAAATAGTACTAGTTCACAGGTTTTAATTAATAATTCAGATTTTAAAACTGTTTAATAGCATAGATATCATAGACAAGATCTAATTTTACCTTAAGTGCCATTTCACGTGAATATACTTTGAACAAAATCTATTTTAAGTATCCAACCTGTATTTCAAGTACATTTCTGCCAGCCAGCAACATAATATAATTTACATTACTTTGAAGCAATGTACAGTGAAGGTAGTCATACAAACCCAGTGAAATTTTCTTTGCTCTGTAAGACCTTTATAAACTCCAGATTTATTCTTCTATAAGGAGAAGCCAGAGAGAACCACGCTTTTCTGTTTTAGTCCTATCCATTTTTTTTGCTTAAGAGAAAAATAGCTTAGTGTGAGGTCATTCCCTGAGATGATCTCAAGTTTTATAATATTTGGAGAAATTCCCATAAACCGCAAAGGTGACCTGCCCAGGCTGTCCTGGTACTCAAGGCACAAGTCCTGCCGTGCTGGTTGCTGTTAAAGACCCCAATTGTCGAGGTTGCTCTCATTAAGCCATTCTGATGACCAGGGCTTATCGGATCCTGCGGTTTTATTGCTGGTTTTGGAGGAAGCATTTGGCAGGAGCATAAGCAAAAATGCAGTCACAAACAAGGCTGTGTTCCAAAGGCCAGCAGGAAGTGCCTGAGAATGGCCCATAAAATGAGCTTTAAAGAATTACTGGGCCATATGCTCTCTCCTGGAGCAACCAAGGTGCAGTGGAGGGAAAAGGGCCTCCAAAATGTACTTAAAATTAAGTCCAAGCAATGCTAAGCGCTGCAATGCCTAATTGTAAGGAGAATGCATCTTTGCAGCTGCCACATGTAGGAATGAATCTCAGCCCAATTAAAGCAAGAAAACTGTATATTGGCTGCCAAGACCTGAGGATCACAGTCAGAGGATATGTTTGGCGGTGCCAGCCCCCATCACAGAAGGAGGCCAGTGTTTTGCCACCTCTCATAACTGAGAGGAAGTCTGTGGGTACCCAGGGTTTGTTGACCCCAACCAAGAGAACAGCACTTGAAAAGATAGAGATAGGAAAAATGTTCACCAGGAAAATGTCCATGCTTCAAGCAGGACATAGAGTAGTTGAGCTATCCAAAGTAAAAATAATACTATTTATTGAATCTTTCTTGATTTGCAATGCATGAATTACTTTGTTACAGTGTTTTAAATCTTCTTTATTGTTCCTTTATTCTTTCATATATCAAGAATAACTGCTATGTACCCAACACAAAGTGAAGCAGTTTCATTGAATCTGCATGATGACCCTAGAATGTAGATACCAATATCACAATCATTTAACAAAGGAGAATATTGAGGTTCATAGTGGATTAGCAACTGACTAAAGACCACACAGTTTCTACTTGTCAAGGCAGAACTGAAAAGGAGAAAGTCTGGTTCCAGGACTCATTCTTGCAAGCATCATATTATTCTGTTATTCTTTCCAGTTGTTAACTGGGATGTCCCTACCACTTGCAGCATATAAAGTGGCATAAGCTGCCACTCCAAGCTCAAACAAACCAACACAAAAGCTCAATGCTTTTCCAAAGAGTTCTGCAAATTCTTGGGTTGGTGTGGGGGAGTGCTGTGTTGTCAGGCTTTAGAAAGAGCTCCCTGGTGGATCAGATGGTAAAGAATCTGCCTGTCAATGCAGGAGACCTGGGTTCAATCCCTGAGTTGGGAAGATCCTAACCCTAACCTCAGGAGAAGGAAATGGCAACTCACTTCAGTATTCTTTTGGAGAATTTCATGGACAGAAAAGCCTAAGGGGCTGCAGTCCATGGGGTTGCTAAGAGTTGAACAAGTCTGAGTGACTAACACTTTCACTTTTTCACTTTCCGTTTCTGATATCCTTACTCCTATGCATCTTTTCTTTTTTTTCCCCCTTTTCCCTTCACGTGTTCTTGATTTGTCTCCATCCACCTGTCCCTGCAAAGCAGGAACTCGGCCCCTTATCTTGGCCTCCATGCAGAGATGCACACCTGCTCACACACTCACAAATTTGAAGCACCACCATTATCACACTTTGTGCCTCTTCATTGTCAAGTTTGTTGATTTAGGAATATGTGACCCAAACACCTTAAAATCCAATATAAGATATTTACTTCTCAAAAGTTCTTCAGCTCCTTCCTTCTGTAACTTATGTCTATTCTTCTGTTTTCTATAATGTTCCCACTACAGTCCTCTCTTTGAAGAGCAAGGAAAATCTAAATCTTCCCATTTTCCTCTGCAAAGAAGTCCACCTCCCTCCAGCTCCGCCTATGAAACTCAGAAATTGATGGATCTATCCTACTTCACAGTGCTTGTAAGTAAAGGAAATAAAATTTAATTCCAAATATCATTGCTGTAGAGTACATTTGTTTAACCGCTTAACTGCCTCTCTAACTAGCATCTAATCCAAGACACAGACCATATGATCTGCCCCCAGACCAAAAACAGTGCTCAATTTCTCTTTTTCGACAACTCAAAAGCAATTTTGATTACTTTGAGGATATAAAATCTGATTTTCAGCTCTAAGATTTCCTTTATGCTGCTCCTGGGTCTCCACCAATCAAATATTGTTTTCCCCCTTTGCAAATCCTCTGAAGAAGCCTCAGCATTAAGAGCTGGTGCTGAAGTAAACAGGAGCAAAGAGCACTTGTTCACCTTCATGATACAGCTCCCACATTGGAGGTACATGTTCTTGATTCTGCCCACGGAAAAACATCTTCCTGTTCCAGAAGCTGGTACTTTGCCCAGTGAAAGGGAACTGGTGAAAATTATCAAGAATAATTCTCTTGTTCTGCATTAGTCCTGCTGAATTCCCAGATATAACATGTGTAGCTTTTGTAATCAAAAAACTCTTTATGGATCTCAAGACATGGCAGTAAGGTGATTCTGAACTCATATCTCTATTAACTTGCCCCTTGTAAGAGGACTGCTCATGGAGAACACCAAAATTGTTATTATTTCCTATTTCTTGGGTGGTTTTGAATAAGCTGAAATTCTTGGCACTGTAATTAATTTTCCTAGGTCTTTATTAAATGGAATACAAAAATATGTCTACTTAGACCAGTTTCGTTTTCCACCATCATTTTCAAGATGATTTCTACCACATTTTCAGTTACAGAGTTGCAATATTACTGTGTTTCCTAGTACAACTCAGTAACATGACATAACCTAATAAAGCACAATACTACTGTCAAATTCTATAAAAGGGGCAATAGCTAAGTCTTGATATTGGGCATAAATTTGGAATGGTTATATGCAAGCAGGAAGTAAAGAGATACTTTAAGAGATTCTGGTGTCAAATCCATTTATAAACCATGTTAAAATTTCTCTTTTTTGGTGTAAAGGGAATTTTATAAAAATTCAGAAATAAATGGAGAGAGCAAGTGAGCTGTTCTTTGGTTTTCTGAGAATAATGAATCTACTGAAAACCATTTCCTTATCGTTTTTTAAGAAAAATATATAGAATAATAGTGAGGAGGGGGCTGATAGATTTTTTCCCTATTGGCTTTGCATCGAGATTTTCAGAGAGAAAAGTGTTTAATAAACAGAACAAGGACACAAATATGAAATAATTGGTCTATTATAATATACATTCAAGACTGGATTTGAATTTCTATAAATGGACTCATTTTTTATGACTAAAGATGGTAAAAGCAGTATAAGCTATGACTGAAAACAAAATTTCTAAACATGACTTGTCCACCTTGCTTTCTAAATTTGCACATTTCCTATAGTTAAAACTAGGTGAATGAGAGAGAAGCAGAAGTGAAGGATGGACCAATATAAGTTTGTATCCACTATGTGTTAGCCTTTGATACAGGGCAGATTCTATAGTCTCTTTCTATCTTAGTTCTCACCACTTTAAATAGAGCTACTGGTAATTCACTGGAGGTTCAGTGGTTAGGAGATGGCACTTTCATTACCATGGCTCAGGTTCAGTCCTTGGTAAGGGAATTAAGATCCCACAAGCTGCAAGGCCAAAAGTAAATAAATAAATAAATGAAATGGAGCTCCCAAGAGCACCTGTGTCAGAGAAATAGAGATATGATATCTCTGAAACTTTTAGAAGATGCTAGGTACTAAATAAATGTTATTGGGAACTGTGTATTGTTAATGATCAACAAAAGAAGGATGTTTAGACATTTTAAATGGGTTTCATTTTCTGTTCTCATCTCAGTGTCTGACGATGTAACAAAACATATTTTCTTAAAGACTGAGTATGGAACTCCATTTTCTGCTCAGCCAGTGGCCAGCTCAAATACTCGGTGAATTAATGAAAGAAAACAAGGCTGAAACTCAAAGCATATGCATTTTATTCCAAGCATTGCCACATCACATTTTACTATAGAGAGTGTTTCGCCAACTTGACAGGAGTGTTAGATGGAGGGTCATTGCAGCTCTCTGCTCAGAAAACTACACAGCCCATCTGGAGGCAGAAATAAACCTCTCAGCTTCGTGAGTGAGTAGCCAGAAAAATCCTAGGCTACTCTGCTTTTTCTTGGTCTTGGATTGTGCCTTTTGGCAAATGCCCACTTTCCTGCCTTTTACTCCACAAGAAGGACGACGCCAGTACATTTTTAGTCAGTAATCTCTAATCTCTAAAGAAATTTATTAAGGTTATTTGTGTTCCTTGATTAATAAATGATACAAGTATTGCTCAAGTGAAAAAATAGGAGTATCTGGAAGAGATCAATCTTCGGGTGAATAAAGGGTGACTATGTGGTGTTGGAGAAGACTCTTGAGAATTCCTTGCACAGCAAGGGGACCCAACCAGTCTATCCTAAAGGAAATCAGTCCTGAATATTCATTGGAAGGACTGATGCTGAAGCTGAAACTCCCATACTTTGGAGACCTGATGTGAAGAACTGACCCATTGGAAAAGACCCTGATGCTGGGAAAGATTGAAGGTGGGAAGAGGGGACGACAGAGGATGAGATGGTTGGATGGCATCACTGACTCAATGGATGTGAGTTTGGGTAGGTTCCGGGAGTTGGTGATGGACAGGGAAGCCTGCTGTGCTGTGGTCCTTGTGGTCGCAAAGAGGTGGACATGATTGAGTGACTGAACTGAACTGATAGCATGTGGGAAGAAATGAACTGAAATGTGTGTGTGTGTGTGTGTGTGTGAGAGAGAGAGAGAGAGAGAGATCAAGGTTATCTTTTTTCCAGAATGAACATTTGAAGATTTTGCTAAGGAACCATGAATGGCAGCGAGAAAGTATTCCATTTTGACCATCAAAGTAGCTAATCCGAAGAATGCTGGGGTTTAACTGGATTTCAGTTAAAAATTTGAATGCATCCACTAAGCTTGGAAGGACACAGTGAAAGGGACTTTCCAGCACAATGGAAGGAAATTCTTATTTATCGACATAGTTTGCAGTTACAGGAACTTTATAAACACCATAACATTTAATTTTCACAGTGTCCTTGAGATATAGCTACTATGACACTATTTTATAAATAAACACACCAAAGTTCAGAAAGGTTAAATAACTTACCCAAGGGTGAAAAGCTAGAAGAGGTCCAGAAAGGGACTCCTACCTAATTCTGACTCCAGAAGCATTTTCAGCTCTTCAGGATACCACTCTGGTCATACCATGGAGGGAGAGGGGAAAACCAGAGGAAGGGGAGAAGGGGCAAGGAAGGCAGAGCAGAATTTCTTTTTATCCAAAAGTCTTCCTGCCTTTTTGGAAAGAAAGCCCTAGCCTGGTACAAAAGTCCTCACACATGGTAGCAAAAAAGCCAAACTGATCTCTGGCCACCCAGAGGTCTGAGGGAGTTCAGGCAGAGCTTCAGTTGTAATTAGCTCCTGTGCCAGGTCATCAGCTAAGGGGGCTGGAGGTATTAGTTTTGGTGGAAAATATGGTGAACCTATGTCCTTTCAGGAGCAATCTCACTCTTCTCTCCCTTTTGATCCATTTTTGTGATGTTCATTACAGTAAAAGGGAGTGATTTCCTTGAAGTATAGCTCCAGGCTCCTTGGTAAGAGGGGTGAATATGAATAGCTACACCAACCAGAGTCCTCTTCTACAGAGTACATAATATGCCCTTTATTCATCATGATGGTTTAATCGGGAAGTTCGATTTCAAAATTTGCAACCTATGTAGAATATAAAAGGTAGAGTTTTCAAGGAAATGGGGCAGAACTTCTAGCAAAAATGTGTTACTGCTCCTGCTTTTACATGGAGTATGAAATGAAATCTTTTCAAAGACCTCCCACACACTTAAGCTCTGAGTTTACCAGAGTTTTTATTCTATGGATTTCAATTTGCAAGAACTTCCACAACTAGAATTAGGGAGATTGACTTTATGGTTGTTGCTAAATACTTTTTTTTTTTCTTTTCCTATTAAATTGTTTTACTCTGAGCAAGGTCTTTGGAGTCACAGATGCAATCTGCATTTTCTTTGCAGCTTTCATCAGCTCAGCCCTCAGGGGAATTGAGGTTCACTGATAAGGACTTTTGCATGCATTGTCATTTAGAGACAGAAAGGGAGAGACCAGAGAGAGAGCAGAAGCCAGAGCCAGAGTGTGCACCTAATTTAAATAAAATCCCATTGTTTTCCCAAGCACTTTCACTTCTTTCACCTTTGTAACTACTTATAGTAACCTTGACAGGGGAACAGGGAACATATTAGTAATATATGGGATAGATATACTTGGTTGTATGGGTGATGCATTTAAGTGTCATACAAACAAATATATATATTTTTTAAATTTTAAAACCTGCTCATTGCTCTTTAAAATTTTCTTCTTTTTATCATAAAAGACACTAATTTTCTGGATACAGTGATCATAAATATGTACTTTTAAACAAGTATATTTTAAAAATATAAAATCAATTTGATTGGGAAAAATAAATAATAGTATATGTGATACCTGAATATTTTTCAAACCCGAGAGTTAATGTCCAGATGCCTGGAGTTTCAGCTCAGTTCAGTCCCTCAGTCATGTCCAACTCTTTGCGACTCCATGGACTGCAGCAGGCCAGGCCTCCCTGTCCATCACCAACTCCCAGAGTTTACTCAAACTCCTGTCCTGAAGTTTGGGGATGACTTAAGAAAATGGGCCATTTGAACTCCGGAGGATATGGTGGATCAGGAGACAGGACACTTTTGAGAGAACCAGAGGTGGTTTGTATTAGGAGTGAACAGGGATGGGTTGGGAGGTAGAGGGGAGAGAGAAACAGAGACAAAATGGAAGTCAACTTACAGAATTCTAAAGGGCTTTCAGAAAAAGTCTATCAACCTAAAGTAGTTTGTGTTCTTGTGTCAATACATCTTTCCTCCCCTAGACTTTTATAAGTGTTTTGTTACAAACCAAAGACAATGTGAGTGTGTTTAGCAAGTGCATTATGTGGCAGACAGAATTAAAAGCTCCATTCACTCTCGGATCAAAACCAGGGTGAAGAAAAGAAGGAAAACTGTATGAGGCTGTGCAGAGATAGAGGTGGAGCTGTAAGTGCTGGTTGGAATGAATGACTGTCCACTGGGATACACATGAATCTGAACACTGATTCTCCCATAGAACAGTGAGTTAGATTTTATCCAGATTTTAAGAGCCACAAAGCGCCTACTGGTAGTAGTTTCATATAAATGAAATTGGTCTGGGTTATAGTACTTCTTTCTGACAAAGTTGAAATTGTTGCTTTCAGTCTCAGGCTCATTCTGCTGAATCTCTCAGGTTCCCTTTAAGTATCTGCATCTCATAGACAAGTGCTCAAGAAGTAATGGTTGATTTAATACATAAAAAATAAGTGAATTGCTTGCATTTCATTATAACTTATCATAAGAATCTCTTAAATGTAGAGTTTACTCATTAGTTCATGTATCATGAAAATACTTATAAACCCTGCCCTACTGCAATTGTGTGTATGACTTCCTTATGAAAAAATGAGTAAATGGACTTGTTTTTGTATTCCCAGTGCATAGTACAGTGCTGGCACACAGTATAAACTCAGAGAAATAAAAGTGACTTTAAATCATTTACTAAATTATTTAAGCCTCCTGGACTGATGCTGGAGCTGAAACTCCAATACTTTGGCCACCTCATGCAACGAGTTGACTCACTGGAAAAGAGTCTGATGCTAGGAGGAATTGGGGGTGGGAGGAGACGGGGACGACAGAGAATGAGATGGCTGGATGGCATCACCGACTCAATGGACATGAGTTTGAGTGAACTCCGGGAATTGGTGATGGACAGGGGGGCCTGGCGTGCTGTGATTCATGGGGTCGCAAAGAGTCGGACACGACTGAGCAACTGAACTGAACTGAACTGAAGGGTTAAAGTTGAAGTTAGGGTTATATTTTCCCT
The DNA here is from genome assembly GCF_049115385.1 of Moschus berezovskii. NCBI lineage: Eukaryota > Metazoa > Chordata > Mammalia > Artiodactyla > Moschidae > Moschus > Moschus berezovskii. The sequence continues at coordinate 36,013,308 of NC_142483.1, read as the reverse complement.
GGTGGCTCAGACGGTTAAAGAATCTGCCTGCAATGCAGGAGACTAGGATTCAACCCCTGGATTGGGAACATCCCCTAGAGAAGAGAATGGCCACCCACTCAAGTATTCTTGCCTGGAGAGTTCCATGGACAGAGGAGCCTGGTGGCCTACAGTCCATGGGGTCCCAAAGAGTCAGACATGACTGAGCTACTAACACACGCACCAGGGTTAGGTTAGGTTATGCTCCTTCTTTCCACTTCATCTGTTGTTCAGGAAAACTCAGTGAATACTTTTCTTTCATGTTTCTCAGAACACAAGCTTTCTCCCCTTTAGAACCCTTTGCCCTTTTGTTTCCTCTGCTTGAAAAATTCCTCCAGATCCCCACATTGCTGGATTCTTTCTGACATTCAAATTTCTGACTACATGCTGCTGCCTTCTTAGGGAAACCTCTCTTGGACAAACAATCTAAAATAGTAGCTCCCTATCACTCTCTACTTTTTTCCCTAAAGGTCTAATCACTGTCAGAAATGGTAATTGGTTTAATTTATTTCAATTTTTCCAAATTAAACTATAAGGAGAATAGGGACCTTGTCTTCCTGCAGTAACTAGGTCAGTGCTCAGAAAAAGCAGGTATTAAACAAATACATGTTTAATGCATTAATAAATAATTATAACTCTAAAGTGAATTGTGAATGCAAAATAACTATTTGTAGAGTCAACCATATTTTCTTACAGAATTGAAGAGAGGATAAGACCATTTTTGTTGGATCATTGAATTTCAGAGAGAAAAGGCTAAGATTTATTCTGAAAAATAAGATGGTAGCCAGACTCTAAAACAGCCCCCAGTGAACTTGTTCATGGTATCCACTGCTTCCTCTGGTACCTTCCCGCCACATCATACTAGGATTGGTCTATGTGCTCAATGTTATGGCACAAATGCTGGCTCATTGCCTCTGAAGTTTGGTTATAAAAGATCATGGCCCAGGAGAGAGAGAGCCAAACCTGGGAGCAGAGGGGAAGTTTGTCTTATATAAAAGGAAAGAGTGGTCACGTAGTTGAAAGATAACGTTTGGGCTTTGAATCTAGATAAGCCTGTGTTTTAATTTAGTTCTTAGATTTATAAAGTGTGAGACACTAAAAAGTTTGCTTTTCAGCTATTTTTATAGTGTTCCTTAATATGCTTAGTATCTCATACTTAAAGGATATTCAATAATCATTTGTTGGAAAGAAGAATGGATAAGTAAATCAAATCTATAAAATGGTTTTTAAAATAATTACGTTATTTGATTATTGTGAGAATAAATGAAATGCTGTAAGTAACTGGTTTAAATACTATGTTAATAGCCCTTAATAAGTTATATGTTTACCTAATAAGTATGTACTATTATTATGCATATTTTGCATTGCTGTCATTTAGTCACTCAGTCATGTCTGACTCTTTGCAACCCCATGGACTGTAGCCTGCAAGGTTCCTCTGTCCATGGGATTCTCCTGGCAAGAATCCTGGAGTGGGTTGCCATTTCATTCTCCAGGGGGTCTTCCTCACTCAGCCATTGAACCTACATCTCCTTCATTGGCAGGAAGATTCTTTACCACTGAACCACCATGGAAGCCGCATGTGAAATGCTAAATGTAAAGCTTAAGAAAACTTGCCAAAAGGTCACTGAACTAGCAGTTAATTGCTGGAGTTAAGTTTCAAATCCCAAGGAGCTACAGTTTTTACCACAATGGTCTAGTTGATCTAGTACATTCTAATTTATGCTGTAATCATAGTCTGTTCATGGCAGCGCCAGAAGTTTACTTAAAGCATTCTAAATGAAAAATAGGGACAGATAGAAAGCTGTCAGGAGAAATCTCATGCAAACAAATATAGGAAACCTGTCTGAGGACAGGAAGGCCATCAGACAGTTGTTCCCTCCCTCCATCTCTCTATTTCTTTATTCCTGGTAAATCATCAGGGTCTTGGTCATCTCTGCTTTCCTTGAGCTTCTGTTCCATTCTTGTCTCTGCAGATCAGTCTCCTTGTATTTACTTATAGTTCATACAGCCATAAAATATCAAGACTATATATTGCTTTGCCTTAACATAGCTACTCTATATACTTCTCAGCTCCTGAATCTACAGTGAAATTGGCTTGTGTCTCTTACTTGAAATTTTTGAGATGTTGAATGTCAGATGTCTGTGACTATAGAGAACAAGTTATCCATCCAGCATCCTAGGCTTATTCTTTTATAAGACAGGTAGAAACTGTAATTATCATCTTCAGCATGATGATTAATCAAAGAGGTCACTGTCCAATTGTCTCAATTAGGTATTTATTTTAAGAGTAGAGTAAGTACAGTCCAATCACTTATTCAGTAATCAGAAGCAACTGAAAAATAACCTATTTACTTAGAAATACTAGGGCCAGGTATATGGAAAACATAAAATTTCTGAATTGCTATCTTTGAACTTTTATGTATCCTCTTACCTTATTAGATAAGTCTCTATGACCTTTTAAATTAAAACTGTCATAGATGTAAATACCAAACCAAATTCTTGAATTTTCTCACATTATGACTGTCACTTATAAAACCAAAAGTGATGTAATTCTTTTAAGGCATGATTGTAAGCCACTGTAGATTCCCCCGTATTCCCTCAGCCCCTCTAGGAAGCCACCTGACACTTTGGGAGGTAATTACAGGTGATGACTTGCTACCTTCAGCACCTGGGTCTCTCTGCCTGAAACTGCTCTATGGACTTATTTATTCCATGAGCATAGTATGACTTGCATCCCAGGTATGCCAGCTGGGGATTTAATGTCCTCAGGAGTGACCCTCAACCTAGGAAGTAAGAGAATTGGTAGGTAAGTCCTCAAGCTTCCTTGCCCTGTGATGGGGAAATCATGTGGTGTGTTCTATACAGCTTCTCCGAGGGGCCCACTGTAATGAGAACCCTCTCTCGAGCTTTCTTTCTGTGGGTTTTCCCTCTTTCCTTTATAGTTCCCTTCTCCTTCACTGTGCTGCCTGAAATTGCCTTCATCCAAATCCTTGTCATGAATTCTGATTTTGAAGAAAGTCAAGCAAACAGACAAAATATACTATGGACATTTAAAACAACCCTTACTGCTATCCAAAAGTCTACATGCAATAGATGCTGGAGAGGGTGTGGAGAAAAGGGAACCCTCTACACTGTTGGTGGGAATGCAAACTAGTACAGCCACTATGGAGAACAGTGTGGAGATTCCTCAAAAAACTGGAAATAGAACTGCCATATGATCCAGCAATCGCACTCCTGGGCATACACACCGAGGAAACCAGAATTGAAAGAGACACATGTACTCCAATGTTCATTGCAGCACTGTTTATAATAGCCAGGATATGGAAGCAACCTAGATGTCCATCTGCAGATGAATGGATAAGAAAGCTTTGGTACATATACACAATGGAGTATTACTCAGCCATTAAAAAGAATGCATTTGAATCAGTTCTAATGAGGTGGATGAAATTGGAGCTTATTATACAGAGTGAAGTAAGCCAGAAAGAAAAACACCAATACAGTATACTAACGCATATATAGGGAATATAGAAAGATGCAAATGATAACCCTGTATACGAGACAGCAAAAGAGACACAGATGTATAGAACAGTCTTTGGGACTCTGTGGGAGAGGGTGAGGGTGGGATGATTTGGGAGCATGGCATTGAAACATGTATATTATCATTTGTGAAACGAATCACCAGTTCAGGGTCGATGAATGTTACAGGATGCTCGGGGCTGGTATGCGGGGATTACCCAGAGGGAGGATAAGGGGAGGAGCAAGGTGGGAAGTGGGGTTCGGAAGGGGAACTCATGTACACCTGGGGCAGATTCATGTCAATGTATGCCAAAACCAACCAATATAATATTGTAAAATAATTAGCCTCCAATTAAAAAAAAAAAGAAAAAAAAAAAAGAAAACAAGCCTTATACACTAATTTATTAAGCAACTACTCTGCCAAGCACTGCTCCAGAAGCTGAAAATGCAGCAATGAGCTAAACAGGCAGAGATTCATCTCCTGTGGGAAATCTGTGTTTCTCTCTGTTTCTCTCTTTTTTTTTTTAATGGCACACATGGAGTTTCCTCAAGCTTCACATTAAGTTTGAACAGCCAGTATTTTTATTTCTTCATAAAGCAGAGAATATTATGCCTTACAGAAACAAATCAATTTTTGTTTTTCTTTCAGTGAATTATTATCTAAAACATCAAATAAAGGGAATTTATTGTTGTTACCACTATTAAAATGTTGAAGAGAAGCAGAGAAATTCACAATGGTATTCAGCAGCCCAAACATGCCACAACATCAAACATCTGCCCTGAATCCATCATTGGGACTACACAGTTAATGGTATAAAATATTAAGACTCACCTCTGGACCATAAGAGGTGCTGTGCTGCATAGTAAGTACAGATGGATCCTCTGATGCTTTGAGTCTGAACCCCCATGTGGAAGCCACAGGCAGGCAAGGCAATTGGCTCGCCAAAGCAAAAAATGTTTTTGATATTCTGTTTTTGAAAAGTTCTCTTGCTTGTCATCACAAAGTCACTTAAAATCAGGGAGTCAATTTTGTATTCAAGAGGTTCTCCTTCTATCAGCAAATGGTTTATAGGCACTTTCACTAAATTGCTTCTCTAGAAGAAATAGTCAGGATGTCATCTGCATTGGCTTAAGGATATCCCTGCCTAAAGACAAAGGAATGGCATAGATAACCCACTAAGAAACCATTATGCCTCAAAATCTGTGAAAATTTCTTCACATTTTTTGCTTCACATTCAAAGCAGTTTTGGTTGAGATCACTGAAAGACAGACTTTCTTTATTCATCTAAATAAAGCATAACTTTTTAAATACTTTCACATAAAAAAGAATCTGCCTGAAATATGGGAGACCGGGGTTTGACCCCTGGGTCAAAGGGAGATCCCCTGGAGAAGGGAATGACAAACAACTCCAGTATTCTTGCCTGGAGAATCCCGTGGGCAGAGGAGCCTAGCGGGCCATAGTCCATGGGGTTGCAGTGAGTAGGACATGACTGAGTGACTTATACTTTCACATACATCATATACTTTCATGTGTGTGTTTGCATATATATATATATATATATATATATATATATATATATATTTAACTATGCATTTTAGGTATTATGCCATTTATTATTTTTATATTATTACATCTATATATGCATGTCTCCAGTAATTCAATAGATCCTCAAAATAATTTTTAATGTAGATATAGAGCTGCTGCTGCTGAGTCACGTCAGTCATGTCCGACCCTGTGTGACCCCATAGACGGCAGCCCACCAGGCTCCCCCGTTCCTGGGATTCTCCAGGCAGAGATATGGAGCTAATGCTGGTCTAATTTAAAAAATGAGATAATGAGGGCTCAGAATGGAACTTGCTCAAACTCATACATCTTGTCATAGAACCAGTTAATTTATCTCCAAATCCCTGCCTCTTTCCAATATTTCATGATGACTTTACATATCTTGCATTTAGTCTTCTACACTTTTTCCCTACCAGTAAGTTCATAACTAAATTTTCTCCAGATAAAAATGTAAACACTTAAATTTAAATAATAGTAACAATCCAGGGCCCTATGAATGATAAACAAAACACTATGCCCTATTTCATTTTATTAAATTAAAATAATAAACCTCTTTCATACATGGAAACATCTCACAGAAATAGATTTTTGTAGCATTTTCATTCTATTGAGTAATAAGCAAAGCATTATGGAATAAGCGTTTAGAAAGTTTGGGTCCCAGGGTAAGCCTGACTTCAAATGTTCCTGTACCATGTCTTAGAAAATTACATGATCTTTGTCAGTTTCTGCTTACTTATCTGTAAAATGGATTTTTAATTGTCCCTGCCCCTTAGTTTTGCTAAATGATCTGAGATTCTGAGTAGTTAGCTATCTCCATTGGCAGAATGCATCTAAAAAAAAAAAGGATGCTAAGTCTCTTCAAGGACTCAGGAAACTATGATGACCCATGAGATAAATCCAGCCTCCTGCCTGTTTTTATAAATAAAGTGTTATTGAAACACGGCAACATTAATTTGTTTACATATAACTGCTTTCACCCTGAAACAGCAAAGACCTTGGCTTATAAACCAAACGTATTTACTGCATGGTTCTTTACACATAAAAAAGTTGAGCTAACCCTTGGTCTTACCTCTTCACCAACACTCATTCAGACTAGTATCTTGATCAAGCCTGGCTGATCTGCATGTGACACAGCTAAGAAAAGGATCTGAGAAAGGAAATTAAAAGTGCCCTCAAACAAAGGTAACTGCTCCATGGAACAGATAAAAGTCAAACCTAAGAGTTTTAAGATGAACTGGAGATATCAATCCTCAGGCATCCAGCAATATTAGAAGACTGGTACTAGGGGGAAAAGTTGAGAAAGTCGGCTTTAAAAGCCATGATCCCCAAACACAAATGAAACTTCTTTTATTTGAAAAACTAAGCTGCTTCAACCCACAGTTTTTTATTAAAAGTATTTATGAGTACTCCTCCAGTCCTTCACACATAAACCATGCAATACCCGTACCAGGCCACTGCGCGTTCAAGCTTTGTGACGCGTATGAAGCAAGATTTACCTGCATTACAACAGTGAAAGGGAAATAAATTGGGTGATTTCATTACTTTCTGTTCAATGAAATCCTTATTTTATTGCTAAGCTTTGACACGTTTTCCAGAACCTCAACTATCTTTCCTCTCGCCCACTAAGAAGCATCAGCAGCACCAAAAAATCATCTGGACATCTGGATATTGCATTCAATAATTTATTGGAATCTCAGTCACACTGCTACAATGAAAGTAGGGGAGATAAAAAGGACTTCACCCACACTACAAATAAAGGAGTTGGAATAATAGTCTTTTCTGTTTTTTTTTTTGCTCCCTTCAAAATATTAAATTTTATCAATCAGAATCTAACAGCTCTGGGACCAGAACACACTTTGTTGTTAACAATATCTCAATCACACATATTGGTTTTCCAATACAACTTGCAGGGGACTGATTTGTGATAAAGCTGATATAGGAAATGCAGAGGGGGACAGACATGCAGCCAAATAAATCAGGTTAAAATGAAATTGATGGAATGTACTCTGGGGCAACTCCTCACTCACTTTCTCCAGTTTTGATGTAGCATTTTGTGTTAATAACTGCCTTTGAAATCTTTGTATCTGACCTATTCATAGGTAGAACAAACACCAAAAACTACTAACATCTAGGCAGTGCTGCCATTTTACGTTTGTCTTTAGGTGATAAACAAGCTTTCTCTAGAGGAGAAATTTCACCCTATGGTACAGCTTTGGGCTTTGTGTAACAGTTTACTGTGTCACCAGACAGTGATACATCCTACCAGGAGGGGCAGGATGACACTAAAGGAGAATTATTTGGGGTAATTGGAGTCTTTACTCTTAATTACTGCATTGTACTGCCTCCAAAGCAAATAACCACTTGCACTGTAAGTGGAAAATGAGCTCTGTCAACTGTGGATTATTTAATAGATGAAAATGAGAAAACACGGCAGAATAGAGTGCAAAAGCAAAGCTAGGTGTTAACCTCAAGCTCCTCACAAAAATAAATTGTAGATGAATCACAGACCTAGGTATAATAAATGAAATTACAAGGGTATTTAAGGGGAATGGTTTTATAATTCTAGGCTTGAGAAAATGTTTCTGCATGTGTCACAAAGCAAACCAAATTTAAAGGAAATCAGAGATACATTAAATTGCAAAGAAAATCAACTTTACTGCTACAATTTCTGTTTTATAAAAATATGACAGAGTTAGGATAAAAGTTGAAAATTTTAAAAAGCTTGTAATAGAAAATATTAACATGTTTAGAATAAAAATTCCTGGAAAATAGTAAGAAAAATCTGAACCCCCTTTGTACAAAACTAAGCAAAGATCATGCAAAAGAATTTTGAATTTCTAATAAGTGTATAAAAAGTTCAGTTTATTAATAAACCATGACATCCAAATTCAAACAACAAAAATTGTCACTTATCAGATGCTAAATGCAAATTTTAGCAATATATAATATTGACAGAGAAGGAGGAAACTGCACACTCAGTGATGCTGCAAGTATAATCTTGTATAACTGTTTTTCAAGGGTTGTTAATCAAGATGTATTCATATCTAAAATGTAAAACTTATTTTCCCCAGCAATTCCACTTTCTAATATCTACTGTAAGGATATAAGTGGTCAAATGAATAAAGGAATATATAATAGTCATTATATCACTGTCTAATAATGCTTAACTAAGCCCATTAACAGTTAATTATTTAAAATAATATGATAAAGTTCATATAATCAGCCACTATGTAGCTATTTCAAGTGTGCATATATCTGTTTATATTCCTTGATGCCTAATAATTGGAATTATTTTGAATTTATTTTGGGGCCAGCTTCTTTCATTTGAAAATTTCATTCTTGGTGTTTTTGACCACTTGTATGGCTTCAAGTAATATTTATATTGGATTTTCCAGGTGGTAAGGAATCTTCCTGCCAATGCAGAAGATGCAGGAGATGTGGGTTCAATCCCTGGGTTGGGAAAATCCCATCGATAGGAAATAATAGCCCTCTCCAGTATTCTTAGCTGGAGAATTCCAGGGATAGAGGAGCCTGGTGGGCTTCAGTCCATGGAGTCACATTGTCAGACACAACTAAGCAACTGAGCATGTGCACACACACACACACACACACAGTACTTAGATGCAATACAGACCTTTGAATCTAAATATATGACATCTCCTAAATGAAGCTTTTAATTCCTTCCTCAAAGTATTTCTACACGTCTTCCTCATAAAAACACAGCTATCCTTTTATCATCTTTGATATCATCTCCTCCCTCAAAATTTGTATCCCATCTAGCAGCAAATGTTATTATCAGCCCACATTCCTCAATAGTATCTCCTCTTTTCTCATTTTCCATTGGTACCCTCTCACTCATGTTTTTTCTCATTTAACATCTGAAGGACTGTATAACCTCCCAGACTGTTCCACCACTTGAACAATTACAGTCTTTAATACATTAGCACACATATTAGCCAAAGAAACTTAATTTAAAATTAAATTATATAATCTACTAAATCATGCTGCTAAGTCACTTCAGTCATGTCTGACTCTGTGTGACCCCATAGACGGAAGCCCACCAGGCTCCCCTGTCCCTGGGATTCTCCAGGCAAGAACACTGGAGTGGGTTGCCATTTCCTTCTCCAATGTGTGAAAGTGAAAAGTGAAAGTGAAGTCGCTCATCGTGTCCAACCCTTAATGTCCCCACAGGCAAGAGTACTGGAGTGGCTTGCCGTTGCCTTCTCCGCTACTAAATCATATAATAGATTAAATTAGATAATAAAATCTATTACTTAAAATTGAGGTCCTATTCTTCTTGGAATACTATTCAAAATCCAAAACAGTGTTTCTTAAGGTCTCAATTTTGCAGGCCAGTACTCCTGAGTTAAGAGAATAAATAATAACAAAAATATAAATATTCATTTTCTTGCTTTCAAAAATATAAGAGTAAATGATATGGTGGCACAGTGCTGGGCTGGATTAGGGAGAGGTGGTATGAGGCCTGATGCTGAAGAGGTTTTGCCAGCTGACAAAATAAAAGAGAATGCTTGAAACAGATTAGTTAGAGTAGAACATCTGCATTGAATTCATTTCTATACATGTCTCTAAATAAAATCTCAGTGGTTCAGTGAGGGAAAATGCAGAAAGTAAGCATTCTGACTTTCCAAATTTATCCATGCAATACCTACTTCCAACCGGGAGTCTCTGTTGATGAATTGCCCTGAGAAGATTCCTTAGGCCCAACTTACACCAGACACCAACAAGATTTAGAATGACGCTACTTGGAGCTTCTCAGAGGCATCGTTTACCACTGTTAGTCTTCTCAAGTCTTGCTGACAAGAAGGAACCCTCTTTGCATGCAGTTTTCACTTGTAGTTTGGCAGTCCCAAAATATTATTCTCCAGAAGTAAAATGACATCTTCGTCAGGAGACTTGACTTTTAAAAGAAAGATTATGACTATCTAACTTTGAGAATTTGGAAATCCAGTCATTTTTAGATAAAGAAAGCAGTTTGGCAATTCTATTATTGATTACTACTAAGGAGGGAAAAGGAACACAAAAAGGAAAACGCACACCTGTGTGCTTGTCCTTAGAGGAAAACACTATAGTTAGACTCAGGAAAAGTGAATTTCAATACCGAAAGTGGATGGTGACAGGTATTTAAAAAAAAAGGCAAGCTGGGTGATGTCTAAAAAGTGGGACTAGGTTATGAGATAAAACAGAGTCAAGACTTTGAGAGGTACCCAACACAGCAATATCTTTGAATGTCATGATTACTTCCCCCCATACCTTTATGTCAAGCAGCAATAAGGTCCCACTTGATGTTAGTGGTTACAAATTAAAAGTGAGACCAGGTGTCATGGTTGGACTTTTCTTTAAGTGAAATTTTTAGTCTGGATTCAGCATGGTTAGGTTTTCATCAGATGAATAAAATGAAGAAAGAAATGAGCAGTTGAGTCAAGGTGACTGGAAAAAAAAATGGTTTGAATGTTAAATCAGGGGATTTAGTCCGATTAAAAATGAAATGACAGGAGGTCAGATAGGGACAGGGGATATTTGTTAGGATTAATATATTATAGGTTCCAGTGAACCAAAGTATTGTTGGAGTCCCTGGACGTAGGGGCAGTGAGCTAGATAGTTAAAAAGTGGTGTTCCAGAGTAGGGGCGGTTGAAAATTAGATATGAGCGAAGCTTTGCATTTTACACAGGTAAACACGGTTTTGGTGTCAGCTTGACAAGGTGGCATCTGGCTAAGGTAGAGTGATGAACAAGATTAGAAGATGAGAAATCAAGGAACTGATAAATCAGATTATTGAATACTGAATGCTGAATGTAGGGAAAGATGACAAATATTTTGGTAAGATTAACAGTAAGCCAGGAGGTAAAGTCTTCAAGGAATGACGGGGTGAGCTGGGATGATAACATGAAGATGACAGAGGTAGCATAATCTAATTGCCATGATTAAAGCAACTGAGGCACCGTATATGAGAGAAGAAGATTGTCTAGAAGTGGCATTGAGGGAAAAGTGGAACTCTCCTCATTCACAAGATGGGTAGTAAGAGGGCATGGGACACACTGCTATATTTAAAATAGACAACTAACAAGGACCTACTGCATAGCACAGGGAACTCTGCTCAATACTTGTGATAACCTAAATGGGAAATAATTTGTAAAAGAATAGATACAGGTACATGTACATCCTGCTGTCCACCTGAAACTAACAACATTGTTAATCAACTATCAGTTCAGTTCAGTCGCTCAGTTGTGTCTGACTCTTCGCGACCCCATGAATCACAGTGCACCAGGCCTCCCTGTCCATCACCAACTTCCGGAGTTCACTCAAACTCATGTCCATCAAGTCAGTGATGCCATCCAGCTATACTCCAATTTAAAATTAATTTTTTTTTAAAAAAGAGAGCATGGGCAAAAACAGTCACCCGTTTGGAGGAATACAAGAGAAGCAGCATCCTCAGATGAAAGCCAGTTTCAACTGAAGCAATGTAGGGAGGAATAAGTTAGAGCAAAGTTTAAGGATTCAACTGATTACTGACTTGGTTTCACATGGTCCAGGGAATAATTTTAGCGGCTGAGGAGGTTGGGAAATGGGGTCAGATATGAGAACCAACTGAGTTTTGTGTAGATGAGGGTCTGGGCAGTGATTGGTGACCTTAGAACTCAAGGCTTATTACAGTGTCCTATATCCACAATAGTGAAGGTCCAATACATCAGAAATGGTAATGTCAAGGCAAATGTGGGGGTATGGATGTGTGTTTGGGTATGTGTTTGTGAAGGGTCTTGTCAAAACACCCTCTCTGTGTCTGCTGTGAGAATGTAAAGTTAAGGGGAGGGGATAGTTTTATCCGGAGTGTCTGCAGACAGAGAGATGGAGGGTGGAGGAGAGCTGAGGAGGGTGGAGAGGAGATTACTGGGACCATAGAAAGTAAGATGCTCCTTTAGGACACCTGCCAATGAGGATGTTTGCGTTCAGAGCCTGATTTCTATTGTCAATCAGAGCCGGGCTTAAGTTCTCAGCCCTCCCACACATCCATGATGGGAATTTAAGCAAGCCCAGGAACTGTTTTTCCCAGTGCTTGGCTTATTGGATACATATTAACTTTTATTAATATTAATGTTTATGTTAATAATAATAGGACCCTCAACCTGCTGCTGCTGCTGCTGTGTCACTTCAGTTGTGTCCGACTCTGTGTGACCCCATAGACGGCAGCCAACCAGGCTCCCCCATCCCTGGGATTCTCCAGGCAAGAACACTGGAGTGGGGCTCAACCTGCTAGACTTACCAAAAAGAAATATCATAAATTTTGATGTTTGACTCAGCCAGATTTCATACCTTTTCAAACGAAAACATTAGGTTTATTAATACGTTCTAAATAAATACTGAGAGCAGTACAAAGACAAAAAAAAAACCAGAAGCTGAGAGGCAACTGGCATGGGGCACAGCCCCCTGGCACAATTGTTTACATTTGATTGCTCTTGCTTAAAACTGATGAAATAATTAAAATAAACCCTTTATACTCAAAGGATAGTAAGATAAATTCTAGTAGCTCTTATGGATGGGATTTCTGGAAGAATTAAACGAGGGTTATGTAATCTCCATTCATAAATCAGAATTGACTTATGCAAAACAACTCATTAATACATATGTGGAAGTAGATCTCTCAACTTAAGGATTCTTAAAAAGGAAGGGGAGGGTAATCACCCTGCAATTGACTTGTTAAGTCATGCCTATAAATCTATACTCTTCCTCATTTGAATTTTCTGATGTAATGAGTAGAAATTTCTGACAGGAGATTATAGTTCAAAACCGTATTGCTTTGGTTAATGGTCAGACACATTTTTGGTGTATGTTCTATATTCCAATGACATTGATATATTGTTTTTTTTAAAAGTAGATTTATAGTTATATTTGAGCAGATTCACAACCACAGATAATAGAATTTACTTTGTTCGCTGCTTCTACCTGTGTTTGTCACATTGTAGGTGCTCAATAAATATGCATTACTTGAATGTGTAAATAAATATGTTGAATGACCATCTTAGAGTCTGGAAATACAGATGAACAGTTGCTTTTCCTCTGAATGTATGTAAACCATAGCAGAGCTGCTTTCTTGATTCACCTTGGGTAGACCCGTATATGCTGCTATTAGATTGTTTTAGACACTAATGTAAGTATTATTCTGAGAGTGTGTTTCCTACTCAGTATGGTTTTGAAGCCAGCAACAAATGTGTCACCTGGAAGTTAGCTAGAACTTGAACTATTGGGCCCCCATTTAGATTTCTTGAACCAGATGTACATTTAGTAAGATTCCCAAATGATTTTTATGCATATTAGCATTTTATAAGCACTAGTTGAATGATTCAGTTCAGTTCAGTTCAGTTCAGTTCAGTCCCTCAGTCGTGTCTAACTCTTTGCGACCCCATGAATCACAGCACGCCAGGCCTCCCTGTCTATCACCAACTTCCAGAGTTCACTCAAACTCATGTCCATCGAGTTGGTGATGCCATCCAGCCATCTCATTCTCTGTCATCCCCTTCTCCTGCCCCCAATCCCTCCCAGCATCAGAGTCTTTTCCAGTGAGTTTGGGCCCCCATTTAGATTTCTTGAATCAGAATTTACATTTAGTAAGATTCCCAAATGATTTTTGTGCATATTAGCATTTTATAAGCCACTAGTTGAATGATTAGGGAGAAGGTTTAAATATCAGAATCTCTTGTATTACATCTCACCTACACTATTTTCTAACTACCCTAAGCATATTGCTTCATTTCTTGTCTAAAATTGGGATTATAATAGTAGCTTCTTCGTTACATGGTAGTTTGAAGGATGAAACTAAATTATACTCTTCAGCTGGAAAGATCTGTTGAAAAGATTGGTGATTCCTTTTATGAGCATATATGTTAGCATCCATCATAGCAGATGTACTCAACATCACAAAACTAGAAATGCTTACATGCCTCATTTTTATAAATTTCCACTATTCCCTCATTTCTACAAGAACAGAAAAGGGGGTGACATAAATGTAACACCACCAGTTCTGGAACCAGAGCGATTTTCTTGCTATACCATCTATCTAGGAAGTCTGAGAAAATGAAGTAAACAGAGGAATATCTAGGAAAAATATTCTAACCTAGTTTTCTGGTAGAGGTAGGAAGGACCTCTGGAATGAGTTATGCTTTGTGACCCTTCCACCAAGAAAAGTCACACAATCTAATGCCTGTGCCGAGGACAGATTGATGGTATTGCAACAGCTATAGCCAGAGGTTGGTGACAATTGCAAATAGACAGTTACTTGGCTCCAGTAGTAGTAAACTAGGCACATAATTTGAGAAGCCTCTTAACTAATGTTATGGAAGAGGCTTGAGGAGCATCTAACAAATATGAGCTGTTATTTTTGAGATATGATGTAAGAAACCACCATAAGAAAACCAATATTGTAAGTATTTGAACAGGTTTGTGAGGGGAATGTCATTCACTGAATCACCCACTTTGCTCTTGAGGATTCACAAGAGAAACTTCTCTCAGGCTCTAGAATCAGAGGAATTATGCTTACAGAAACAGCTGACGTGTTTTTATCCCCTGAAAGATATGAACCCTTGTTTGCCTTCACCACTGGAAAGCTCAAGTTTAGTGATTGGATAGAATTTTATGATATGTGTTTTTATCTCTTTTTATTTTATTTGGGATTTTATTCTCCTTGAGTTTAGCTTACAAATTGAACCTCATATTTAATATGTATCATCAACTTAATCACGCCCAGATATTAGAACTTATTGTAAGACTACCATAATTAAGAGTTTGGTACTTGCACAAGGATCAAAAATACACCAATGGAAGAGACGAGAGAAAACCTAAAGCAGTCCCAGGCATACTTGATTATCTTCAGCAATGGCAATATAGAACACTGAAGGGCTGCATTTTTCATATATTGATTGGCTCAATAGGATCCGTGTAAATTATACATATGTATTGAACCTACCTTACCCCATGCCAACAAATAAATAAATAACTTCCAGGTGCACTGCAATTTTAAATATGAAGGTCAAGCCAATAAATTAAAGTAACAATATAGGTGAATCTTCATTTTATCAAGGTAGGAAAGCATTTCTTAAACTTTTTACAAAAAGCATCATTACATATAGGGAACAATTGATAAATTGGACTGTATTAAATTTGAAAATTTCTATTTATCAAGGCATGTTTAAGTGAGTTAAAGGCAAGCCACAAAGTAGGGAAAGCTGTTCCCCCTCATAAAAGCAACAATATGCTCATAGCTAGAACCAATTACTAAGAAAAAGAAAGATGGCTTAATAGAAAAATGAGTTAAATGTTTTCTTCTAAAGGGGACAGGATTTGCATAAAGCCAATACACATATGAAAGGTGCTCAAGTTCTGACCAAATCTGTAAATTTCAAAAGCAAAATATCTATGGGTTATGTTCAAAAGTTCCTCAAAATCATTTGTCAAGTAGCATAAGAGTAATAAATAAGCCCTTTGGCTTTGGGTTTCTTTCTCTATTTTACAAACCAGGAACTCTCAATTTTGATTAGATTTTCATTAGTTACCAGGAAATGGAAATCAAACCCAAATGAGATAACTCGGCAGATCCTCTTCAAATACTAAAATTTTTAAAAAGGCTGACAAAAGAGTTGACAAAAGATAGTGTCAACTGTGGTCAAAAAACATTGCTGGTAAGAGGATAAATTAATAAAACCACTAGAGACAACAGTTGACATTATCTTTTAAAGTTGTAAATACGCATACCCAAATGCCCTATAATTCTACACTATGGTATATACAACAGAGAAATGTGTACACAAATGTACCAAAGATATAAACATGATTATTCATAAAGAATTATTCATCTTTTCCTCTAGAAACAATCCACATTTCCATTAAGATGAGAAGTCATTCAGTAATCATAGTATACTTGTATAATAAAATATTATATAGCAGTGGAAATGAATGATCTACAATTGCCCTTAACAACATGAATAAATCTCATAAATACTGTCGACTGCAAAGCCAGACGTAAAGGAATATATATAGTGTGATTTTATTCAAATCAAATGGAAAAAGACAATATTTAACTATGTATTTACAAGTCAAGATAGTGGAGAGGAGAGAGGAAGTAGAAACTGGAAAGGTATGGTAGGGAGAGTGCTTCTGGGGTTGCCGATTTTCTGTCTCTGGATCTGGCTTGGTAATGTTTCACTGTTCTTGTATGTTTTGTAATTTTCTGTATGCATTTGCTTCTTGGAAAAGATTGCATATACATTAATATGTTAAAACAAGATGAACATTTCCAGAGGTTGATACCAAATCCTCTTTATCATTCGAATTTACTTTTTAAACACTTGATTTGGGTCTACTATTTCAGTAACATATTAAAACTCCTAGAAAACAATTCACTTAATTCTTTGGTACAGATAAGAATGTGGCTGTGAGTCCTGACCAAATCTGTAAATTTCAAAAGCAAAATCTCTATGGGTTATGTTCAAAAGTTCCTCAAAATTACTTGTCAAGTAGCATAAGAGTAATAAGCCCTTTGGCTTTGGGTTTCTTTCTCTATTTTACAAACCAGGAACTCTCAATTTTGATTAGATGAATACCTTACTTTATAACATTTTCTTCTCGAACCCCAACTCTTCACCTGTGCAGCTTGAATGTGCACTTTTACTCAAATGGACCGAAAAAGACTAGGTCTTACTGAATGTGGGAGGTAAGAGAAAGCCTGCCTTTTGAAAAAGCGTCATTTCTGATAAGATACATACATAGATGTCCACCAGTGATGAAGAAGAAAAAAAATGAGACTAAGATATTAAATAATCCTTTTTCCTGTTGATTCAGTAGAGAAAATAAAAATAATAGTAGCTTGCTGTAATTCAGTTATGCAACTACTCTGAGTCCAATTTTTAAGGCTTAAGTTATTTTTAAAAGCAAAGACAAACTCTTCTCCATTTTACAATACCTATTGATGGTTTTACGTTAAGATAAATTGAGAATATTAATTTCATTGGAACATTTTTTAGTGCTATTTCCAAAATGATAATGAAAAACCAATACTAATTATCTGATTTATTTTATTTAATGAGTTAAAGAAAAATATGTCAGCTTACTTTGTTTAGTTATTTTCCTGATGTAAAAAAAAAAAAGGTTAAAAGCCATCTAGCATTTTCATTTATAATTAGATATGCATTACCCACTTGACACATACTTCAAAATTATCAGAGCCTTTACAATTTCCAAATGCATTTTCAAGTGTTATCTTTAAAACTCCTTCTCCCGGGTCTTAATTTATTTTTCAGATATAAATGCACTTTGCCACCATATCATCAGGATCATGTATAACTGTTTTTATATTTCTTACATGTGAAAAAAAAATTAAAGCCATTTTGAATTCATCAGAATTTATTTCTAAATGTGAGGAGTTTCTTTTGTTTGTTTTTTGTGCTTGTACAGATACTGGGCAAGAGACAGAAATAAAAATACACATCCCCTTCCCTTGTGGTTCAGCTGATAAAGAATCCGCCTGCAATGTGGGAGATCTAAGTCCGAACACTGGGTTGGGAAGATCCTCTGGAGAAGAGCATGGCAACCCACTCCAGCATTCTGGCTTGGAGAATTCCATTGACTGTATAGTCCATGGGGTCGCAAAGAGTCAGACACGACTGAGTGACTTGCACTTTCACTTTTTCAAATAATATACAGGTACCTTTGGAGTTCCTTCTCTAAAGAGTCAAAGATCTTTATCTCATTACTTTTACCTGGAGATCTTTTCTGATTATGGTTTTTGGATTTATGTGGATTCTGTTTTACTTCCTCTACCTACAAATATATATATATTTATTTATTTAATAGTTATTTTGAGATTGAGATGTGAAAAATTCTAGGTCTGTGTTAGGTTAATGACCAGGTGATGTGTTTGCCCCATTTTGAATTTCTTTAATTTCTTAACCTGCAAAACATGATTTGGGACAGGTTACAAGTAGAGAATAAAGATGAACAGCATTGCAGATATAAAACCCTTGGCATTTCTCTGGGAAAGAAAAAATTTACAATGATTGTAAATGCTCACATCTTTATAGCCCTTTAAAATGAAATATTATCACATTTTAACCTTGAGCCATCTGAAATTAAACCCTGTGACATGAAGCAAGAATTCTTTAACTTCATCCTACAAGTGTGAGAAGTGAGGTTTGGAGCATCCCTAAATGTGTGCCTGCATGTGAAGTCGCTTCAGTTGTGTCCAACTCTTTGTAACCCCATGGAATATAGCTCACCAGGTTCCTCTGTCCATGGGATTCTCCAGGCAAGAATACTGGAGTGGGTTGCCATGCCCTCCTCCTAGGGATATTCCCAAGCCAGGGAATGAACCCACATTTCAAGTCTCATGCATTGGCAGGCGAGTTCTTTACCCCTAGAAGTCCTAAATATGTATATGGTGGTTTTAATAATAAAATTAAGATAATTAATATATCAGATCAATATGTTTAAGGAAAAAGTATTAGTATTTTCAAACAACAGTTTATAAACAACTTCAAAATCTGCAACATCATTCAAAACATTTCCATTGTTCTTAGGATAAGTACTGAAGGACCAAACTTGGTCTATTCACAGTTACATGGCCAGACCTCTCCCAGGCTCTCCATCAACAACTCACAACAATATACCAGGTGCCCTTACCCACTGCTCTACATATAATAATGCATATTTGGTCCTTAAAATAAACCTATTTATAAAGAGTGGGCTTCCCAAGTGGCACTGTTGGTACGGAACCCACCCACCATTGCAGGAGACATAAGAGACATGGGTTCCATCCCTGGGTCATGAAGATCCCCTGGAGAAGGGAATAGCACCCCACTTCAGTATTTTTGCCTGGAGGACCGCATAGACTGGAGCCTGGTGGGCTATAGTCCATAGAGTCGCAAAGAATTGGACACAACTGAAGCGACTCAGCACACACAAGCACAGAAAGTGGGTACTATTGACACCACAATTTTACGCATGAATTCACACCTGTGTACATTGTCATACTAAGTGAGAATATTTTTTAAACATAGCTCATCCCTGGTGCCTCTGCCTAAAAGCTTCATGATATGATAGAATTTTGCTGGTTTTTCTGGCATCTCGCAATATCACCCAATCATGCTTCCGTCTATGGGATCACACAGAGTCGGACACGACTGAAGTGACTTAGCAGCAGCAGCAGCAGCAGATTAAGCTTGGAAATAAAGGGTCTCTGAAATTTGGATGTGAAAGTTGCTCAATCATGTCTGATTCTTTGCTACCGCATGGGCCATACAGTCCCTGGAACTCTCCAGGCCAGGATACTGGAGTGGGTAGCCTTTCCCTTCTCCAGGGGATCTTCCCAACCCAGGGACCGAACCCAGGTCTCCTGCATTGCAGGCGGATTCTTTACCAACTGAGCCATAATATACCTGGCTCCAGTTTATGGTTTAGCCTTGTCCTAGAAAACCAATTATTTCTGAATCATAGCTTGTCATGCTCCTGCCTGGTTTTTCCCATTCCCCTCACATTTTCTCTAATACTTGAGGCTTATTTGCATCCCTCTTGTTCTCCTGTGGACCTGAACATTCTCCTCCCTTATTTTCTTTATCTAGAACACAATCTAATATTTCAAGACTCAGTTCAAGCCCTGTTTTCTTTGGAAGGCTTCCCTTGCCCTTTGTCCAATCCAGACAAACTTGACTACTTTCTCTTCTGGTCTCTCTTAGAGATTACATCTAACCCTCTCACATTACATGATGCTTTTTTTGAGGAGGTGCTGTGTGGTAAAAAAATCTGCCTGCAGTGGAGCCACAGGAGACATGGGTTTCATCCCTGAATTGGAAAGATTCCCTGGAAGAGGACTTGGCAATCCACTCCAGTGTTCTTGCCTGGAGATTCCCATGGACAGAGGCGTCTGATGGGCTACAATCTATAGGGTCGCAAAGAGTCAGACACAACTGAAGCAACTTAGCAGGCACGCACATGTGGGCATTAAGAACATGGACTCCAGGTTCCAACTGCCCGGGTTTGAATACTGACTCTGTCACTTACTATGTGTGTGATTTGAGGTAAATTGGTTAATTCTTCTACAGCCTCGATCTGGTCATCCGAAAAAGGGATTATAGTAACTTCATAGTGTTATTGTGAGGCTCATTGAAGTTAATTTACATAAAGAGCTTGGAAGGATGCCTGCTATATAATATGTATTATGCAATGCTAGCAATTTCTTTCTTTCCTTTTTTTCTTGCTCTCAAGTTTTCACCTGTCTGCTCTGTGAAGACAGGGAGTAGCTATTTCTTATCTACCATTTGATCTTTAGTCCCTAGCACAGTGCTTGATGCATATAAATAAGGTGTTTTCTGGTTGCTTGACTGATGAATAAATAAATGACCATCTATTCAACCAGTCTAGCATCAGTCTTACAAAACTAGGAGATTTCAGCAATAATAGAACAAACTTATTTGAAATGGTATCTGTGATTAAATATTAAACAGAGGAGGACCAAAAAGTCTATTCATAAGTAACTTTTATCCCAGTGTTTCTCTATTCATTGGTAGAGGTATATATTATGAGTCTCAAAAAAAAAAAAAAAATACAGCTCAGTGACATCAGAGGTTTCTTTCAAAATCCTCTATCTTTTCTTTACTCAAGGATGACATTTTAAACTGCAATGACAGATGCAATGTTCTTTCACACAAATACAGAGTAATTCATTAACATACATATGAAAGGAAGAAGTCTACATTCAACTTTTACCACCAAAGTCCTTGAGAAATAAAAGAAATTCAAAGCAGCTGTATGCGTAGCTTGTATAAAGCTACAAACTGGTTTTATCATTCAAGAATGCCAGGGTGATAACAGAAGATTTTGGTGACTAGACACTCATGCATTTGCTTGAGGGTTGAGGTTGCTTGGAGGAAAAAAGGAAAGAGCTTAAATAAGAATCTACCTGATAATTTGGAATGACAGAATCTTATGTGGAAGAACTGAAGGAAACTTTTGTGATTAAATAATTCAAAACATATCTTTACTAAGTCTACAGAGATGACTAACTTGCCTGAGTAACATAGCAATTTAAAGACAGATTAGATTTAGGAGGATATTCTATAACGGAGTTTTTTGGTTTTTTGTTTTTAAATATTTGGGCTGTATTCCTGCATGGTTTTGTGTTGGGATGATTCAAGTTAAGGCAACTCTAACAGGCCGGAGTCTAAAATAAACTCCAAGGGAGATTTTTAATTGCTGAACATCAGGAAAGAAGTTGCAAACACAAGCTATCAATTTTCTAGACACATTTACCTAGAAAGCCTCTCCCATGGATGAGTTAGGTTCTGAAAGGTAGTTCATAGTTCATTTGTTCTGAAGGTCAAAGTGGCACTATACGACTGCCAACTGGTGGAAAGCAGAGTTGTTGACACAATTTTATTCTGATGTATAGTTTTTCTCTTACGTATGGAAATTCATACGATTAGAGATTCTGGACCCAATTTGTCAATAAGATCAAATATCTTATATGTGTAGTGTCTGTCTTGCTTTGGTTTCCTTTAGAAGCAAAGCCTGACACAGAGGTTCAACTACGTTGATTTATTGAGGAAACACTTGAAGAAGAAATGCAGGGGTGGGAACTGGATAGGGCATAGGAAGGGGCTAAGCAAAAAGGGGTCTCAGCTGTTGTCTAGCTCCAGCCTGAGCCCATGGGGAGCTCTAGGGCATGGGTTGAAGAAAAGAGTAGCTGTGGGCATTAACAGCTGGGCTCGTTGTCCAGTAAAGGGGATTTGAACTCAGCACCAATGGGATCGACCACCAGGCCTATGTGAAGGTTACTGTCCTTCAGAAATGGCTTATTATTTATTTCAGCAGTGATTATGTCAAAGGCCTATTAAATAAACAATGAAAGCCCAGTTGATCTGTGTGAGCACTGTTTAAATTGGACTGAATACCTTAATACAAAAGACATGAGTTTTAGAATCTGAATTTTTATTATTTTTTAATGGAATATAATTGTTTTACAATGTTGTATTGGTTTCTGCTGTAGAATCTGAACTTTTATACTAAAGTTACAACTGATTCTCTAACAATATACTTTCTAAAAAGTCCCAATCTCAGTGAGCCTCGGGCTTCTAATCTGTAAAATGGGAATGATAGACTCATCCTCTTATGGTTATTCCACAGTTCAAGAAAGGTAATATATGTCAAACACTTAAAAGCCTTGAAAACAAGAGAACAACTGGTCTGGAGGAAGTTTTGAAATGTAAACTAGATTTTTCTATGAGTAACTGTAGCAGTTTGAAATATATGGATGTTTGGCCAATTTGGGGGAGGAAATGAAAATATCAAAAGAAGAATTAGAGTTACCATTTCCTGAGTGCCTATCAGGGGCCAGGGGTTTCTCATCATTACTCATTGAATTCCTGTCACTGTCCTTTGGATTCTGCTGCAGTTCTCACTGTATACATTTCATAAATAGGCTTAATATTGTTGAAAGGTAGTCTAATTCCCTGCTGCTGGATATTTTACAGAGATAGAATTTGAACTCAGGTCTGTTTGTAGCGAAAATTTTAGCATGTGACCACCATTGCTATGATTTTAAGAAAGGTACAAAAGCCTTTCTAGTAAAATAGGCAATGTTGAAAATTTATGAAGATAGTGATGAGAACTCAGATTAAGTTGAAGGTATGGCTAGAGGTGGAATTAGTGTGTTGTGATAAGTCTATGTTTAATTTTTTAAGGAACTGCCATGCTGTCTTCCATAGTAGCTGTATGATTTTACATCCCCACCAGTAATACAGAAGGGTTTCGATTTTCCCACACCTTTGTCAACACTTGTTATTCTCTGTGGATATTTTTGTTGTTGTTGTTTATTTGTTTTGCTTTTTTTTTTTTTTTTGGTAATAGCCACCTTAATGAGTATGAAGTAGTGTTTTCTGGTTTTGATTCGTATTTACATACTGATTAGTGATGTTTAAGATGTTTTCATAGAAAAACAATTTTTTTTATTGAATAGTTCCCTTCTATTTTGTTCTTTCTTCTGCTTTCTTCCACTCCTTTCTCTGTATCTTAATTTTCTCTGTCTCTCTTGCTCCCCTGGCCTCTCTTTTTGGAAAAGTAATTACTTTTTGGAAAAGTAATCTTATTTCTAAGATTATGTGCAAATTTCAACGTGGATACAAATGTAATCTCTTTGGGTGAAATTTCAGAAAATCTATTTTGCAAAACTAATATCCTGTGTACCTTAAATGAGATTAGAAGAAAGAATTTGTAAATGGAGTCTTCTGGGCTGTAACTTATTAACACCTTTTGATTCATTTTTAAGATCTTTATGCACATTTGTTCAAAATAGACCATTGGGAGTTGTGTAATAGCAGTGATAAAGCTAGAAGTGGTATTTTTCACATTTTTAAAATAAATTCTTTACTACTTGGAATGAACAACTGACTTAAGTCAGCTGGCAAGAGTACTTATGAGATCTAGGAAAGGAAGGGAGATACTTTATAGATGATTAAAAAGTGTTGGTTATTTTTAGGGTTGATTCAAGTCAGCAGAGATAAACTCAACCAAATCTCTCCATGGAAACAACAGGAGACATTTCAGGCAAGACACTGTTATAGTTACTGAACAGAAAAGGCAGAATGATCTGAGCCTTTCTTGTTTGTTAGTTTGTTTTATGTTTTCAAGTTTAAGACTTGGAACCTAAGACTCTTTAAATCTGCAGGAGAAATATCAGCTAATGGATGTAGACCTTCTTTCTGCATAAATAGTAATAGAAATGCTTTTAGGGAACAACAGTCATATACTTTGAACTCCCAAAAAAGAAAACTTTATGAAGAGACAGGAAAGTCAACAAGGATAGAAGAACTGACTTTCCTTATTCATCCAAATGAAAGCATAAATTGTTTTTTCTGAGTTTTAAGTATTTCCTCTTTTATTACTATTTTTTTTAGCAAATAGAAGTTAGGTTTTAACTTACAAAAACTTCCAGTTACACATTTTTAAAGCAGGAAAAAAGTAAAAAAATAATTTGGAAATAAAAAATACAAATCATTTAAAAAGGGGAAGAAAGAGAAAGAAATATATGGCCATATAAAGCACAGTGCATTAACTTTCATCATAGGTATTCAGTTATTTTCAAGAATGGATAGAATCCATAACTCAAGAAATACCAGGTGTAGCAAATAAATACACTCTATGGGATTTCCTTTACCAGAAAATCAAATTTATTAAATTTATTTTTATGCAATCTGACTATGTATATCTCCTAGGGTCATCTTCTATTCAAGAAAAAAAATATTATTTTGGCAGAGTCATTCAAAGACTGTGGAGCAACTGTTTATTTCTGTAAAATAAGTCTTCAGTAATATTTTGCTCACTGTTGTTTTTCCAAGTGATGGTCTTAGCTGAAATGTAGAAATCAAGTATTGTGATTATCTTTACCCTAAGTTTCAAATGGGGCTTCCCTGGTGGTTCTAACTGTAAAGAATCCACCTGCAATACAGGATACCTGAGTTTGATCCCTAGGTTGAGAACAGCCACCAGCATTTGTTTATATTCCACTTAGCCCTGTAAAATTTGCATTATCCTTTGTTTTTGGAAGATATAAATACATTAGATAGGAAGATGGCGGAGGAATAGGACGGGGCAGCCACTTTCTCCCCCACAAAATCAACAAAAGAACGTTTGAACACTGAGTATTTCCCACAAAACAACTTCTGAATACCGGAAGAGGACATCAGTTCAGTTCAGTTCAGTCACTCAGTCGTGTCCGACTCTCTGCGACCCCATGAATCACAGCACGCCAAGGCTCCCTGTCCATCACCAACTCCCAGAGTTCACTCAAACTCATGTCCACAGAGTCGGTGATGCCATCCAGCCATCTCATTCTTTGTCGTCTCCTTCTCCTCCTGCCCCCAACCTTTCCCAGCATCAGAGTCTTTTCCAGTGAGTCAACTCGTCTCATGAGGTGGCCAAAGTATTGCAGTTTCAGCTTTAGCATCACTCCTTCCAATGAACACCCAGGATCGATCTCCCTTAGAATGGACTGGTTGGATCTCCTTGCAGTACAAGGGACTCTTAAGAGTCTTCAACACCACAGTTCAAAAGCATCAATTCTTTGGCGATCAGCTTTCTTCACAGTCCAACTCTCACATCCATACATGACCACGGGAAAAACCATAGCCTTGACTAGATGGACCTTGGTTGGCAAAGTAATGTCTCTGCTTTTGAATATACTATCAAGGTTGGTCATAACTTTGCTTCCAAGGAGTAAGCGTCTTTTAATTTCATGGCTGCATCAGCATCTGCAGTGATTTTGGAGCCCCCAAAAATAAAGTCTGACACTGTTTCCACTGTTTCCCCATCTATTTCCCATGAAGTGATGGGACCAGATGCCATGATCTTTGTTTTCTGAATGTTGACCTTCAAGCCAACCTTTCCACTCTCCTCTTTCACTTTCATCAGAGGCTTTTGAGTTCCTCTTCACTTTCTGCCATAAGGGTGGTGTCATCTGCATATCTGAGATTATTGGTATTTCTCCCAGCAATCTTGATTCCAACTTGTGCTTCTTCCAGCCCAGCGTTCCTCATGATGTACTCTGCATATAAGTTAAATAAATAAGGTGACAATATACAGCCTTGACGCACAACTTTTCCTATTTGGAACCAGTTGGTTGTTCCATGTCCAGTTCTGACTGTTGCTTCCTGACCTGCATACAGGTTTCTCAAGAGGCAGATCAGGTGGTCTGGGATTCCCATCTCTTTCAAAATTTTCCACAGTTTATTGTGATCCACACAGTCAAAGGCTTTGGCATAGTCAATGAAGCAGAAATAGATGTTTTTCTGGAACTCTCTTGCTTTCTCCATGATCCAGCGGATGTTGGCAATTTGATCTCTGGTGCCTCTGCCTTTTCTAAAACCTGCTTGAACATCTGGGAGTTCACAGTTCACATATTGCTAAAGCCTGGCTTGGAGAATTTTGAGCATGACTTTACTAGTGTGTGAGATGAGTGCAATTGTGCGGTAGTTTGAGCATTCTTTGGCATTCCCTTTCTTTGGGATTGGAATGAAGACTGACCTTTTCCAGTCCTGTGGCCACTGCTGAGTTTTCCAAATTTGCTGGCATATTGAGTGCAGCACTTTCACAGCATCATCTTTCAAGACTTGAAATAGCTCAACTGGAATTCCATCACCTCCACTAGCTTTGTTCGTAGTGATGCTTTCTAAGGCCCACTTGACCTCACATTACATGATGTCTGGCTCTAGGTCAGTGATCACGTTATCGTGACTATCTTGGTCGTGAAGATCTTTTTTGTACAGTTCTTCTGTGTATTCCTGCCACCTCTTCTTAATATCTTCTGCTTCTGTTAGGTCCCTACCATTTCTGTCCTTGATCGAGCCCATCTTTGCATGAAATGTTCCCTTGGAATCTCTAATTTTCTTGAAGAGATCTCTTGTTTTTCCTATTCTGTTGTTTTCCTCTATTTCTTTGCATTGATCACTGAGGAAGGCTTTCTTATCTCTCCTTGCTCTTCTTTGGAACTCTGCATTCAGATGCTAATATCTTTCCTTTTCTCCTTTGCTTTTCGCTTCTCTTCTTTTCACAGCTATTTGTAAGGCCTCCTCAGACAGCCATTTTGCTTTTTTGCATTTCTTTTCCATGGGGATGGTCTTGGTCCCTGTCTCCTGTACAATGTCACGAACCTCCGTCCAGAGTTCATCAGGCACTCTATCTATCAGATCTAGTTCCTTAAATCTATTCCTCACTTCCACTGCATAATCATAAGGGATTTGATTTAGGTCATACCTGAATGGTCTAGTGGTTTTCCCTACATTCTTCAATTTCAGTCTGAAGTTGGCAATAAGGAGTTCATGATCTGAGCCACAGTCAGCTCCTGGTCTTGTTTTTGCTAACTGTATACAACTTCTCCGTCTTTGGGTGCAAAGAATATAATCAATCTGATTTTGGTGTTGACCATCTGGTGATGTCCATGTGTAGAGTCTTCTCTTGTGTTGTTGGAAGAGGGTGTTTGCTATGACCAGTGTGTTCTCTTGACAAAACTCTATTATCCTTTGCCCTGCTTCATTCCGTGCTCCAAGGCCAAATTTGCCTGTTACTCCAGGTGTTTCTTGACTTCTTACTTTTGCATTCCGGTCCCCTATAATGAAAAGGACATCTTTTTTGGGTATTAGTTCTAAAAGGTCTTGTAGGTCTCCATAGAACCGTTCAACTTCAGCTTCTTCAGCGTTACTGGTTGGGGCATAGGCCTGGATTACTGTAATATTGAATGGTTTGCCTTGGAAACGAACAGAAATCATTCTGTCATTTTTAAGATTGCATCCAAGTACTGTATTTCAGACTCTTTTGTTGACCATGATGGCTACTCCATTTCTTCTAAGGGATTCCTGCCCACAGTAGTAGATATAATGGTCATCCGAGTTAAATTCACCCATTCCAGTCCATTTTAATTCACTGATTCCTAGAATGTCGACGTTCACTCTTGCCATCTCCTGTTTGACCACTTCCAATTTGCCTTGATTCATGGACCTAACATTCCAGGTTCCTATGCAATATTGCTCTTTACAACACTGGACCTTGCTTCTATCACCGGTCACATCCACAACTGGGTATTGGTTTTGCTTTTGCTCCATCCCTTTATTCCTTCTAGAGTTACTTCTCCACTGATCTCCAGGAGCATACTGGGCACCTACCGACCTGGGGAATTCCTCATTCAGTAGCCTATCATTTTGCCTTTTGATACTGTTCATGGAGTTCTCAAGGCAAGTATACTGAAGTGGTTTGCCATTCCCTTCTCCAGTGGACCACATTCGGCTGTGGTCCATGTGATCAGTTCAACTAGTTTCCTGTGATTATGATTTCAGTGTGTCTGCCCTCTGATGCCCTCTTGCAATACCTACCGTCATAACTGGGTTTCTCTTACCTTGGTCGTGGAAATCTCTTCACAGCCGCTCCAGCAATGTGCAGCCGCTGTATCTACCTTGGATGAGGGGTATCTCCTCAAGTGCGCCCTCTTGACCTTGAACGTGGAGTAGCTCCTCTCGGTCCTCCTGCGCTCGCACAGCCACTGCCTGTTGGACATGGGGCAGCTCCTCTCTGCCGCCAGCCCTGGACTCAGGTGTGGGGTAGCTCCTCTCGGCCACGCCTCTTTGCAAGGTCGGTTGCGCCGGGGCCGGCGTCTCTCGCGTCTGTGCCGGCCCCGGCGAGAGACGCCGGCCCTGGCGGCGCAGACGTGAGAGACGCCGGTCCTGGCGGCGCAGACGCCAGAGGACATCAGGCACTCAGAAAAGCAGCCCATAGTCGACGAAAGGAGGTAGGAAATAGATAAAAAGATAAAAAGAGAGACAAAAGAGGGAGGGACGGAGCTCCGTCCCAGGAAGGGAGGCTTAAAAAAAAAAAAAAGAGAGAAGTTTCCAAACACCTGGAAACACTGGGGAGTGGAATCTCAGAGGGCCGCATAACTGGGAGACAAAAGACATAAATAATTAAAACTCAGGCTTCCCTGGTGGCTCAGAGGTTAAAGCGTCTGCCTCCAATGCAGGAGACCCGGGTTCGATCCCTGGGTCAGGAAGATCCCCTGGAGAAGGAAACGGTAACCCACTCCAGTATTCTTGCCTGGAGAATCCCATGGACGGAGAAGCCTGGTAGGCTACAGTCCATGACTAAGTGCCCAGAGGAAACTCAGCGGAGAAGGGGTGCAGACATCCGCGCCCCTCACTAGCAGGCGGGGGCTGGGCAGGGAGGCACCAGCAGAGGCACCTAGAGGGAGAACCAGGCTTGAACGCCCCCCAGGGCAAACTGAGGGCTCGAACTTAAGATACCAAAAGGCGTAAAGGCTAGGAAAAGCCTGTGAAAAGCCCCAAGCCAGCCCCGCCCATAGAACCGGCTCTGAGCGGAGCGAGCCGGCTGCGGGTGGCCCTTCCCCCAGCCCCCGCCGATGCGGGCAGGGAGGGCGGCCAGCGCCTGGGCAGGGGCAGCCGAGGCCCCAGAGAGGCTTCCTGTGCCAAGCTGCAGGCAGGCTTCCTTGCTGGCCAGGACTTCTTGGGTTCGGGCCAGTCGATATCCGACTTAGAAACTGCGCCAGTTGTACTCCCAGAAAACCGAGCGGCAGGGACCGGGAAGGCGATAAGTCGCAGTGACCAGGCTCACCAAACATCTGGTCACCTGAGCTGCTAGGACCGGGGAAGGCACAAAACGCAGGCCCAGCCAAGTCTGCGCCTTTGTCGAGTATCCGAGGACCTGAACCTGAGCCGCTCAGACCTGGGAGGTGCATGCAACCCAGCGCCAGCCGCGTACAGCTTGCAGCAGAGCAAGCTAAAGCCTAAGCAGCATAAACAGGGAAAGCACACATGACTCGAGTAGGAGCATTCCCAGTGTAGCCGAGACACTGCAAGCACTCCCCACAGACGCCAGGGATATTTGTTAGCTGTTCCTCCCTCCCCATAGCAGGACTGAATAGGTGAGCCGGGAAAAAAAAAAACAAAAACTGTCCACCACCGCATCCTGGTGTCAGGACGGGAATTAGACACTGAGGAGACCAGAAAACAGAAGAGCTTTTTCAACAGAAGGAACTGCCTTGGAAGTAACAGAGGGAGAAGCCTTGAGACTACTGCAAGAATAAGACTGAAAACCAGAGGCAGAGGCTTAAGGCCAAATTCTGAGAACACCAGAGATCTCCTGTTCCAGAGAACATTAATTGATAGGTACTCATCAAATGCCTCCATACATACACTGAAACCAGGCACCACCCAAGGGTCAACAAGTTTCAGTGAAAGACATACTACGCAAACTATCCAGCAACACAGGAGAATAGCACTGAGCTTCAATATACAGACTGCCCAAAGCCACCCCAAACCCACTGACATCTCAAACTCATTACTGGACACTTCATGGCACTCCAGAGAGAAGAAATCCAGCTCCACCCACCAGAACATCGACACAAGCTTCCCTAACCAGGGAACCTTGACAAGTCACCCATCCAACCCCACACACAACGAGGTAACTACATAATAAAGAGAACTCCACAAACTGCCAGAAGACGGAAAGGCCACCCCGAACACAGCAATATAAGCAAGACGAAGAGGCAGAGAAATACCCAACAAGTAAAGGAACAGGATAAATGCCCACCAACACAAACAAAAGAGGAAGATATAGGGAACCTACCCAATAAAGAATTTCGAATTTTAATTGTGAAAATGATTCAAAATCTGGAAAGCAAAATGGAGTTACAGATAAATAAATTGGAGAAAAGGATTGAGAAGATGGAAGAAATGTTCAATAAGGAATTAGAGGAAATAAAAAAGAGTCAATACATAACGAATAATGCAATAGATGAGATCAGAAATACTCTCGAGGGCAGAAGGGAGGGAGAGGTAGGGAGGCAGAAGACAGGATAAGCGAGCTAGAAGATAGAATTGTAGAAATAAATGAAACAGAGACAGAAACAGAAAAAAGAATTAAAAAAAATGAGGACAATATTAGAGACATTTGGGACAATATTAAACGCCCCAACATTCGAATCATAGGAGTCCCAGAAGAAGAAGACAAAAGGAAAGACCATGAAAGAATACTTGAGGAGATAATAGTTGAAAACTTCCTTAAAATGGGGAAGGAAAGAATCACCCAAGTCCAAGAAACACAGAGAGTCCCAAACAGGATAAACCCAAGGCTAAATACCCCAAGGCACATATTAATCAAATTAACAAAGATCAAACACAAAGAACAAATATTAAAAGCAGCAAGGGAAAAACAACAAATAACACACAAGGGGATCCCCATAAAAATAACAGCTGATCTTTCAGCAGAAACTCTTCAGGCCAGGAGGGAATGGCAAGACATACTTAAAGTGATGAAAGAAAATAACCTACAGCCCAGATTACTGTACCCAGCAAGGATCTCATTCAAATATGAAGGAGAAATCAAAAGCTTTACAGACAAGCAAAAGCTGAGAGAATTCGGCATCACCAAACCAGCTCTCCAACAAATACTAAAGGATCTTCTCTCGACTGGAAACACAGAAAGGGTATATAAACTCGAACCCAAAACAATAAAGAAAATGGCAATGGGATCATACTTATCAATAATCACCTTAAACGTAAATGGGTTGAATGCCTCAACCAAAAGACAAAGGCTGGCTGAATGGATACAAAAACCAGATCCCCATATATGTTGTCTACAAGAGACCCACCTCAAATTGAGGGACACATATAGACTGAAAGTGAAGGGCTGGAAAAAGATATTCCATGCAAATAGAGACCAAAAGAAAGCAGGAGTAGCAATACTCATATCAGATAAAATAGATTTTAAAACAAAGGCCGTGAAAAGAGACAAAGAAGGAAACTACATAATGATCAAAGGATCAATCCAAGAAGAAGATATAACAATTATAAATATTTATGCACCCAACATAGGAGCACCGCAATATGTAAGACAATTACTAACAAATATGAAAGGGGAAATTAACAATAACACAATAATAGTGGGAGACTTTAATACCCCACTTACATCTATGGATAGATCAACTAAACAGAAAATTAACAAGGAAACACAAACTTTAAATGATACAATAGACCAGTTAGACCTAATAGATCTCTATAGGACAATTCACCCCAAAACAATGAATTTCACCTTTTTCTCAAGCGCACATGGAACCTTTTCCAGGATAGATCACATCCTGGGCCATAAATCTAGCCTTGGTAAATTCAAAAAAAATTAAATCATTCCAAGCATCTTTTCTGACCACAATGCAGTAAGATTAGATCTCAATTACAAGAGAAAAACTATTAAAAATGCCAACATATGGAGGCTGAACAACACGCTGCTGAATAATGAACAAATCATAGAAGAAATCAAAAGAGAAATCAAAATATGCATAGAAATGAATGAAAATGAAAACACAACAACCCAAAACCTCTGGGACACTGTAAAAGCAGTGCTAAGGGGGAAGTTCATAGCAATATAGGCACACATCAAGAAACAAGAAAAAAGTCAACTAAATAACCTAACTCTACATCTAAAGCAACTAGAAAAGGAAGAAATGAAGAACCCCAGGGTCAGTAGAAGGAAAGAAATCATAAAAATTAGGGCAGAGATAAATGCAAAAGAAACAAAAGAGACCATAGCAAAAATCAACAAAGCCAAAAGCTGGTTCTTTGAGAAGGTAAATAAAATTGACAAACCACTAGCCAGACTCATCAAGAAACAAAGGGAGAAGAACCAAATCAATAAAATTAGAAATGAAAATGGAGAGATCACAACTGACAACACAGAAATACAAAGGATTATTAGAGAATATTATCAGCAATTATATGGCAATAAAATGAATAACTTGGAAGAAATGGACAAATTCCTAGAAAAGTACACCTTGCCAAAACTGAACCAGGAAGAAATAGAAAATCTGAACAGACCCATCACAAGCACGGAAATAGAGGAAGTAATCGGAAATCTTCCAGCAAACAAAAGCCCAGGTCCAGACTGCTTCACAGCTGAATTCTACCAAAAATTTAGAGAAGAGATAACACCTATTCTATTCAAACTCTTCCAGAAAATTGCTGAAGAAGGAAAACTTCCAAACTCATTCTATGAGGCCACCATCACCCTAATCCCAAAACCTGGTAAAGATCCCACACACAAAAAAGAAAACTACAGGCCAATATCACTGATGAACATAGATGAAAAATCCTTAACAAAATTCCAGCAATCAGAATCCAACAACACATTAAGAAGATCATACATCATGACCAAGTGGGCTTTATCCCAGGAATGCAAGAATTCTTCAATATCCGCAAATCAATCAATGTAATACACCACATTAACAAACTGAAAAATAAAAATCATATGATTATCTCAATAGATGCAGAGAAAGCCTTTGACAAAATACAACATCCATTTATGATAAAAACTCTCCAGAAAGTGGAAATAGAAGGGACATATCTCAACATAATAAAAGCTATATATGACAAACCCACAGCAAACATTATCTTCAATGGTGAAAAACTGAAAGCATATCCCCTAAAGTCAGGAACAAGACAAGGGTGCCCACTCTCACCACTACTATTCAACATAGTTCTGGAAGTTTTGGCTACAGCAATCAGAGCAGAAAAACACATAAAAGGAATACAAATTGGAAAAGAAGAAGTAAAACTGTCACTGTTTGCTGATGACATGATCCTCTACACAGAAAACCCTAAAGACTCTACCGGAAAACTACTAGAGCTAATCAATGAATACAGTAAAGTTGCAGGATATAAAATCAACACACAGAAATCCCTTGCATTCCTATACACTAATAATGAGAAAATAGAAAGAGAAATTAAGGAAACTATTTCATTCACCGTTGCAACGAAAAGAATTAAATACTTAGGAATATATCTACCTAAGGAAACAAAAGACTTGTACATCCGTTCCGTTCAGTCGCTCAGTCATGTCCAACTCTTTGCGACCCTGTGGACTGTAGCCTACCAGGCTTCTCCGTCCATGGTATTCTCCAGGCAAGAAAATTGGAGTGGGTTACCATTTCCTTCTCCAGGGGATCTTCCCTACCCAGGGATCGAACCCGGGTCTCCCTCATTGGAGGCAGACGCTTTAACCTCTGAGTCACCAGGGAAGCCCAAACAAAAGACTTGTACATAGAAAACTATAAAACACTGGTGAAAGTAATCAAAGAGGACACTAATAGATGGAGAAACATACCGTGTTCATGAATTGGAAGAATAAATATTGTGAAAATGAGTATACTACCCAAAGTAATTTATACATTCAATGCAATCCCTATCAAGCTACCAACGATATTTTTCACAGAACTAGAACAAATAATCTCACAATTTGTATGGAAATACAAAAAACATCGAATAGCCAAAGCAATCTTGAAGAAGAAGAATGGAACTGGAGGAATTAACCTGCCAGAATTAACCTTCAAGCTCTACTACAAAGCCACAGTCATCAAGATAGTATGGTACTGGCATAAAGACAGAAATATAGATCAATGGAACAAAATAGAAAGCCCAGAGATAAATCCATGCACCTATGGACACCTTATTTTGACAAAAGAGGCAAGAATATAAAATGGACAAAAGACAGTCTCTTTAACAAATGGTGCTGGGAAAATTGGTCAGCCACTTGTACAAGAATGAAACTAGAACACTTCCTAACACCATACACCAAAATAAACTCAAAATGGATTAGAGAGCTAAATGTAAGACCAGATACTATAAAACTCCTAGAGGAGAACATAAGCAAAACACTCTCTGACATAAATCACAGCAGGATCCTCCAAGACCCACCTCCCAGAATATTGGAAATAAAAGCAAAAATAAACAAATGGGACCTAATTAAAATCAAAAGCTTCTGCACAGCAAAGGAAACTCTAAGCAAGGTGAAAAGACAGCCTTCAGAATGGGAGAAAATAATAGCCAATGAAGCAACTGATAAAGGATTAATCTCCAAAATATACAAGCAGCTCCTGCAGCTCAATTCCAGAAAACTAAGTGACCCAATCAAAAAATGGGCCAAAGAACTAAACAGACATTTCTCCAAAGAAGACATAAAGATGGCTAACAAACACATGAAAAAATGCTCAACATCCCTCATCATCAGAGAAATGCAAATCAAAACCACAATGAGATACCATTTCACACCAGTCAGAATGGCTGCTATCCAAAAGTCTTCATGCAATAAATGCTGGAGAGGATGTGGAGAAAAGGGAACCCTCTTACACTGTTGGTGGGAATGCAAACTAGTACAGCCACTATGGAGAACAGTGTGGAGATTCCTCAAAAAACTGGAAATAGAACTGCCATATGATTCAGCAATCGCACTCCTGGGCATACACACCGAGGAAACCAGAATTGAAAGAGACACATGTACTCCAATGTTCATTGCAGCACTGTTTATAATAGCCAGGACATGGAAGCAACCTAGATGTCCATCTGCAAATGAATGGATAAGAAAGCTTTGGTACATATACACAATGGAGTATTTTTCAGCCATCAAAAAGAATGCATTTGAATCAGTTTTAATGAGGTGGATGAGATTGGAGCCAATTATACAGAGTGAAGTAAGCCAGAAAGAAAAACATCAATACAGTATACTAATGCATATATATGGAATTTAGAAAGATGGTAACCTGAACCCTGTATACGAGACTGCAAAAGAGACATAGGCATATAGAACAGTCTTTGGGACTCTGTGGGAGAGAGTGAAGGAGGGATGAATGGGGAGAACGGCATTGTAGCATGTATTTTATCATAAGTGACCAGTCCAGGTTCGACGCATGATACAGGATGCTTGGGGCTGGTGCACGGGGATGACCTGGAGGGAGGATATGGGGAAGAGGGAGGTGGGAGGGGGTTTCAAGAAAGGGAACACATGTACACCCGGGGCGGATTCATGTCAATGTATGGCAAAACCAACCAATATATTAATGTAAGGTAATTTGCCTCCAATAAAATAAATTAAAAAAAAAAAGAAAAAACAATACATTAGATACACTTAGCAATGCTTGTGTATATGTGTACATATGTGTATGTGTGTATATAGAGGACCACATACATATATGTACGTGTGTATATTTATAATCACATGCACATATATACACACATACTTATATACATATGTATTTCTTTCTGAGTGTATTTATATATATATTCAGAAACAAGGCCATTCGCAGAATGGTTAACATAGGGGAGCTTTGTGTGGAGCAAGGTATCTTTGGAACACAAAACTTGCAATGAGAAACAGACTTAATTATTAATTTATATAATGGTGGCAGTGGTGGTAGTTTAGTTGCTAAGTCATGTCTGACTCTTGTGGCACCATGGAGTGTAGGCTACTAGACTCCTATGTCCATGGGATCTCCTAGGAAAGAATACTGGAGTGGGTTGCCACTTCCTGCTTCCCTTGTGGCTCAGCTGATAAAGAATCTGCCTGCAATGCGGGTAGACCTCAGTTCCATCCCTGGGTTGGGAAGATCTCCTGGAGAAGGGAGAGGCTACCCACTCCAGTATTCTGGCCTGG
The DNA here is from genome assembly GCF_049115385.1 of Moschus berezovskii. Taxonomy (NCBI): domain Eukaryota; kingdom Metazoa; phylum Chordata; class Mammalia; order Artiodactyla; family Moschidae; genus Moschus; species Moschus berezovskii. The sequence continues at coordinate 35,977,180 of NC_142483.1, read as the reverse complement.
AGAATTCCATGGACTGTATAGTCCATGGGGTCGCAAAGAGTCGGATACGACTGAGCGACTTTCACTTTCACTGATGATTAAAGTAGTTCTGTTAGGGGAAGCACACTGATTGAAACCTCCCACTCTAGCCAGACACCATAGTAATCATTTGCATGAGTTGTTTTATGACAAGAGGTCTTGGTAAGGAACATGGAACTAATAAGCCTCCATCAACTGAAAGAGTTTGGGAAAGGTCAAAATGAGACACCACATGTCTGACCACCTCCCAGAATCCTTTTCTCTGGCATTCATCTTGGCTGAACCACCAGGAAGGACTCTTGAGTCAGAATGATTGGCTAAAGACAACCTGGAAACTAATCCCATCACCATAATACCCGAGACTACAAGCTGTGTGACAGAGCTGTTCTCCTGGGTTCCCTTACCCTGCTACTCTCCGCTCGGGTGCCCTTTCCTAATAAAATCTCTTGCTTTGTCAGCATGTGTCTGCTAGGACAATTCATTTCAGAGTGTTAGACAAGAGCCCAGTTTCGGGCCCTAGAAGAGGTCCTCCTTCCTGCAGCAGTTCTACAAGTTGGGCTTTGGATGTATATTTTATTCTGTAAATTTCAAAATAGTTACTTTTTCAAAATAACAGAAGCATAGACCTATTCATCAGGGTCCCAAAGAGTAACTTCTCACTCTTTGGCCCCTGGTACATCCTCTGAGAAGGGCTTGAGTGGGAGTTGCATGGCAGAGGGGGTATAAAGGAAAAGATGTAAGGCTTCTGCTTCATCTACATCAACAGATGTAATTACTTTCAAACAAGGCTTTCCCTGGATCCAAGATGAAACATTTCAGTCCCTGGAAACACTATATATAAACACTATAAGGAGCAGTATGTCTATTGTTCATCTGCTAATGTCCCCAAATGTCACCAAGGTAATTATTTGGATGACATTTATGTGACGCAGTTGGACATTGTTACAGTTAATATAAAGTCTGCCTTTGGCAACCACTTTATTTCCACCTGCATCAAACTGCAGATGCGTGATCACTTTTCCTGGGAGAATGCTTTCCTCCCCCAAAAAACATCTTTGCTTTCTTTTATTCATGTGCCTTTCACATTAATGCTCAGTGCAAAAGAAGAAGGAAAAAGGATACATACATACATATATATATATCTGAATATGTATATCTAGAACTTTCAGAGATATTTCTAAATATAATTCACAAAATACAATAATACTGATATTTTCTGTTTGTTTTTTTTTTAACAGATTCAGCTATTCCCAGGAGTCTGAATTCAGAAAATGCACATTGTTAAAACTTTTTACCTCTCTAAATTCATGCTGCTGCTGCTGCTAAGTCACTTCAGTCGTGTCTGAGTCTGTGCGACCCCATATACGTCAGCCCAGCAGGCTCCCCTGCCCCTGGGATTCTCCAGGCAAGAACACTGGAGTGGGTTCCATTTCCTTCTCCAATGCATGAAGGTGAAAAGTGAAAGTGAAGTCGCTCAGTTGTGTCCGACTCAGCGCAGCCTACCAGGCTCCTCCATCCATGGGATTTTCCAGGCAAGAGTACTGGAGTGGGCTCTAAATTCATATTTGCTCTCAAAAAGCATGTGATTGGCAAAGTTGGCTTTTTTCTACTATGGTTATAATAAGAATACATTTTCAGAAACACAAAGACTATAGATTTTTCCCACAAACTCACATGCAAATTGGAGCTTTGCCTTCTGACTCAGAATTGTTCCCAGAGAATTGGTGGCCAGGCACTGGTACGTGCCAATATCTTGATCTGTGCGAGGGCTGCTGATTGCCAAACTGCCTCCATCCAACCTGTAGTGATAGCTCATGGTAAAATCAATATCTGCACCATTTAGCTTCCACCTTCAAAGAAAAAAAAAATCAAATTATGCCTCCAATAGCCAGAGTTTACCACTTTTGGTTTAAACAGCATACATTTGCAGTTCCTGAGACTGTTAATATAAAATAAAACATGGTTACATGTGGACACATCCTACCAGTTTCACTGAAGATAATTGTGTTTGTGAGCTCCATAATATCAATAACTAGATTATTTGAAAGATCTTCTACTCTTTACAAATTACATTCACCAAAACCTGTACAGAAAGGCAACAGAACTCTTGACATAAGAAATAAAAACTAGACATTCAGTCAATAGTCCTATTCCTTTAACAACTTTTCAAATAATATATACTATACCTGAACACCCACAACTGATACTGCAAAACTGAATGTCAAAAATGATTTAGACATGAAGTCCAGGAAGAATATATTAGAATGGCACAAAGAAAGCCAGCAAAGATTTTACAATGCCAATTTGAGGTTGATAACAAAACAAAAATAACCTGACTACTTTAGAACATGATTGTCTTTGATAGTTTCTTACTTGGAAAATTAATCATGCTGAAAATATTTCAACAGTACTTAGAAATGCCAAACTAAAATTATACCTTAACAAAACAAATGCAGTTTGAGAAGTTTTCATTTTAGGCTGCAAAAAATTTCTTGTCTTACCTAGAAGTCAACAATCTTTTAGAATATTTATTAAGTATTAGAAAATCCTAACAGTTATATTTATTTTCAAAGAAGTATTAGATGATTTAAAAATTACATTTTATCATTTTAAGATGAATGAATACCCATTTGTTATCTTTAATGGACCCACTTCCCCCAACTTGCAACCCCTTACTTCCATCAAAATAGTCAGAAATTTTGAAATAAGACGATTACATATTCAAACATATACATTTCTAGGGCACTAACTTTATGTAGTAATATAAACCATTTAAGAAAAGAGATATATTTTAAAATATTGAGTTAAGATAATCAGTCAGAAAAACAAGTGACTGGCCTCTTCCTGTGAAATAAAGACATTTTGTAAATCTTGTTTTTTAGGGTTTATGCGAGCTCTGCAGATTCTTCCCTTCATGCTAAGGTCATGTTAAAAATAGTTTTGTGCGGGTAGCCAATTGTAAGAAAGGAATGACATTTTATAGAATTATTCCAAATGTCATTGACTTTTTTAGAATTCTGAAACATCCCATGGAAAAAGCCTGGCAAATGTCTACAACAGTAGAAGAGAAATACAGACTGAGGGAATCTTCCACCCTGTGAAAGATGAGAAATGATGGATATCAAATCATCCAGAGGACTTGAACCAACTCTGTCACTTTTAAATTACTTAGTCAATTCTTGTGCACCTCAACTTCTTTTTAATAAAAGGAAGCTGAAAGACAACAGTCAGAAATATTACATTTCATTTGCCTGAACGATCTGCCAATTTTTTTTTCTAGAGAAATTTATTCGGTTTCTAGTTCTCAATATTAGAAGAAGAAAATGGAGAAAACTATTATTTTTTAGGCCTATCTGAAGCCTTGAATATTCTCCTTTCCAGTGCTATAATACTGTCTTTCATAATTTGTTTACAGGGCATGGTCTTTGAACCTGTGTGTTCCCTTGTTTTTTTTAATGCAAATGATATACAGCACTTAGTTTGCCAGCTCTCTTTAATTTTGAAATCAATCACTGAAATAACTGCTGTCATCATTACATGCTCCTAATTAAGCTCGGTAATTGTTTTTCAACACAAATTCAAAGTTGTTGGCTTAGCTGCAGCAAATGAATTTTTCACACTCTCCCCACAATCTTTCTAATCACTATGGTACAATGATTATTAAACTGTGCATATATATCAGGGGTTCAACTCGTGGTGTGGGCTTTGTTCTAATTAATATGTTTAAATAAATTGAGAAATAGTATTAATGAATTCAGGTGATTGTCATACAAGTGTTACTGATAGAATTCCATGCACAGGAGAATTATCTCATGATGCAAACTAGGAAATATGCTATAGAAGATTATTTTAAGCATCTGCCTTAATATCATATTAATTCCATGAAACATAATGGATTTGAACTAAAATCTTGACCTTTTTCTGGGGAACATCCTTCACTATTAAGTAGTTAAGCCCTGTGTCAAGAATATAATGGCTGGGGCTATATTTGTTTGCTAGTCTGTGATAATGTATGTGTGTGTGAGAGTGTTTTTTTCAAAACTGAGCCTTGCTTTAGAGTTACATGGAGTGCTGTTTCTGGACCCATTCCTAGACACATGAAGAACTCCAAAATAGAAATTTTTAACATCTCTCTGGGTGATTATAATGTGCACTAAATTTAGTTCCATTGACCTCATAGAAAGAGTCCTAGGCCTAGCTTTGATATTCCTTTGTTCTGTATGCTTAGCCAAGTCATTTCTCCAAAGTCATAACCATTGATTATAAAATTTGCACAATAAAAATATTTTGCTTTGTCACCGGAAGTTGTTAAGTAGATAAAGGGAGGAAATGAACAAAAAGAATAGTAAGGCAGAGTAACACCCTTTGTGATTTTTACTCACAGGCCTAGAGCTTCTCCAAACTTAAGAATGCCTTTGTGACTGGAGTAGATTAAATCACAGAAAGGAACCTTCTTCAGTGACTAGGTTCAGAGAACACGTGGTGGAAATTCTCTATGACATTCAAAGAACTTTTTCTGACAGAGTGTATCCTATGTAAAAATAATTTATGTGTGTGTCAATTCATTTTCCAAAATAAAATATATGTTCTGAGCTCTGGAACTAAGCTCATCACTATCTCATCACTATATCCTTGACTTATTAAATATAAGCAATCCTACCCATGTACTATTTTTGGGTAACCCATTTTCCTTCCTTAAACAAAGCTGCATGGTTAGATGTTAATTTTCATGTGTTTCCTGGTCTTTAAAAGAATAGAAAGTGATCCTTTCCACTGGAAAACTTTGCCTAACGTTTATCTTGTCTTCACTGATATTCTTTGCATGAAGGTAATGACTCCAACTGAAAGTGACCTTAGACAAGTTACTTTTAAAATGTTTCCAAAGTTCTGCTTTCAATATTGCTTATTTTATCTTATGAGACTTCATTTTCTAAAGGGAATTTACTAAAAGGAATAAAAGACACCTTAAAATCAACCACACCCTCACTTTGTGGATGAGGGATACAACAATAGGAGAAAGACATGATTATTCCAGCGTTATATATGTAATGATAGAGCTGTGACTAGGAATGATAACTCTTGGTTCTAAGCCAAGGGGTTTTTAGTACAGCTTCACACTATACCCAAGTAACTTCAAATAATGTTAAACTCTGATTCATAAAGCGTGTCCATCTATTTCACACATACACATACACTCAGACACAATCTAAAATGAATACAGTCATGAGGATTTTTTAAAAATAAATTTTAAGTTCTAAAGGGTCATATTAACACTAAAATTCACATTTTGTTGCTAATGTGCATTGTCTGAAATAACTCTGCCCTTTGCTTTATTATCAAGAAAACTGGGACTCAGTCTGACATTTAAGCATTAAAAACTTTTTTTGTTTCTCATTGTCTTTTAAAAGCATCTTGAGTATTTTATACCATGATAGTAGAAATAAGCTAAACCCAGTTAAGGCAACTGGAAATAAGACATTGATTGCCTGTCTTTAGCCTTCTTACTACAGAAGCCATTTCACGATATTGAAATTTGCAATCTCTTCATTCAGTGTATTTCTTCACAGGTAATATTAGCAAATTGTTTTGAGAACCACTGTATTATATCTTTCCATGTGCTATAAGTCAATAGAAATTTTTATATAAGTACATGACTAACCGATGATCTGTCTTACTTATACTTAACAATTGTTTTTACTGTATAGGGACTTACATGTTTTCCCCTTCTCTAGTAAAATATATCAATCTTTCAGTTCAGTACAATTCAGTCACTCAGTAGCGTCCGACTCTTTGTGACCCCATGAATCACAGCACGCCAGGCCTCCCTGTCCATCACCTACTCCCAGAGTTCACTCAAACTCACGTCCACCGAGTCGATGATGCCATCCAGCCATCTCATCCTCTGTTGTCCCCTTCTCCTCCTGCCCCCAATCCCTCCCAGCATCAGACTCTTTTCCAGTGAGTCAACTCGTCGCATGAGGTGGCCAAAGTATTGGAGTTTCAGCTTTATCATCAGTCCTTCCAATGAACACCCAGGACTTTAGGAACAATTAAATTAGTTCTCAAAAATAAAACTGCAACGTGAAGTATTAGGTGATCCCAAAAATATGTTAGTCACATTTTTGTATATTTAACCAAGTTTTAAGTTAAATAACAGTTTTTTACTTAAGGAAAACAAACCAACAACCATGAACTAGATGGACCAATTTATAAACTAAGTAACTGAACTGAACTTAATCTTCATCTGCCAGATGGACTTCATTGGTTGAGGTGTTCTAAAGATAGAAAAGCCTTCTGTTCTGTTCTGTTCAGTCGCTCAGTCATGAATGACTCTTTGCGACCCTGTGGACTGTAGCCTACCAGGCTTCTCCGTCCATGGGATTCTCCAGGCAAGAATACTGGAGTGGGTTACCATTTCCTTCTCCAGGGGATCTTCCCTACCCAGGGATCGAACCCGGGTCTCCCGCATTGGAGGCAGATGCGTTAACCTCTGAGACACCAGGGAAGCCCCAGAAAAGCCTTAATAAAGCCTAAATAATAAGACACAGTTTTTAGCTCTTTAGTTGTAAAAAATAATACTGAAGTTATTTTGACAAAGATAAGAGACACAAGATAGAAAGTTGTCTTTAACCTTGTGTATTTAAGTCATTTAGCTAGTTAATCTAGATAATTATAAGATAAAAGTAATTATGTATATAAATATGGTATTTTTAATGGAACATATAAATCAGGAAAAGCCAGTGTTTTTTTGTTTTGTTTTTTACCAAAATGGACTGAATTTGTTGCTTTTTGTGTGTGTTGATTTATAATGCAGGAGACGTAAGAGTTGTAGGTTCAATCCCTGGATCAGGAAGATCCCCTGGAGGAGGGAATGGCAATCCAATCCTGTATTCTTGCCTGGAGAATCCCATTGACAGAGGAACCTGGTGGGCTACACAGCCCATGGGTTCACAAAGAGCTGGACACAATTGAAATGACTTAGCATGCATGCACGCACTAAAAATTAAGACAAAAAAAAATGCTTTTAAATCCTAAAGCCACAATAGTCATTTTAATATTATTCTACTTTTTCTATATTCACACTGCACATGCAATTCTTACCAACACAATATCTTTAAGATTTACACAAGTATAATGCATATATGAATATATTTGTGAAGTCCACCCACAATGTGAATCAGTTTCTGCCTGTACTATAATATTCTAAGAACAGAAACACTGGAGACCTTTCTTCCTTATTATTTCAGAGGTAATATGAGAGGAAAAAATATATATTTTTCTAGTTTCCCAGAATAAAAATTGCTTTTCTGCCTTAGGTGGTCTGTAGCTGTCTTCAACATATTTTTCTAAAACCAATTCTTTTTGGGTGATGGGATGTGTCAGTGGAATCACAGAAATTGCTCTAATAAAAATGCTTCAATCTGGATTAATTCCTTTTAGAGAAACATGTTCATAGTCATTATATATGGGGCAACTGAGGCAGTAGCTGCATATTGTGGGGAAGGGAGTACAAAATGAACTTGTGCTTTACAATCTCTTTAACCTTGGGAAAACCAATCTTTTCCTGTCCTTTCTCTTATTTTTTTTTCTTTCTGCCTGTATTCCTTCCTTCCCTCCCTCCTTCCTTCATTCTTTTTTTCTCCCTTCCCTTCCTTCCTTTTTCTTTCATTCTTCTTCAGTTCGCATTGTAACACAGAACCAATCTCAAGAATAACTGCTCTAAGCAAATCTAACCAGTAAGTTACAAGAGTGGTTGCGGGAGGATGAGGGTGGGATAATTATCACTTGGCAAGTGGCCTGAGGGGATACTTTCAGTTCAGTTCAGTCTCTCAGTCGTGTCCGACTCTTTGCGACCCCATGAACCACAGCACGCCAGGCCTCCCTGTCCATCACCAACTCCCGGAGTTCACAAAAACTCATGTCCACGGAGTCGGTGATGCCATCCAGCCATCTCATTCTCTGTCGTCTCCGTCTCCTCCTACCCCCAATCTTTCCTAGCATCAGACTCTTTTCCAATGAGTCAACTCGTCGCATGAGGCGGCCAAAGTATTGCAGTTTCAGCTTTAGCATCAGTCCTTCCAATGAACACCCAGGATTGATCTCCTTTAGGATGGACTGGTTGGATCTCCTTGCAGTATAAGGGACTCTCAAGAGTCTTCTCCAGCACCACAGTTCAAAAGCATCCATTCTTCGGCGATCAGCTTTCTTCACAGTCCAACTCTCACATCCATACATGACCACGGGAAAAACCATAGCCTTGACTAGACGGACCTTGGTTGGCGTAGTAATGTCTCTGCTTTTTAATAGGCTATCTAGGCTAGTCATAACTTTCCTTCCAAGGAGCAAGCGTCTTTTAATTTCATGGCTGCAATCAGCATCCGCAGTGATTTTGGAGCCCAAAAAAGTAAAGTCTGACACTGTTTCCCCATATATTTCCCAAGAAATGATGGGACGAGATGTCATGATCTTCATTTTCTGAATGTTGAGCTTCAAGCCAACCTTTTCACTCTCCTCTTTCACTTTCATCAAGAGTCTTTTGAGTTCCTCTTCACTTTCTGCCATAAGGGTGGTGTCATCTGCATATCTGAGGTTATTGATATTTCTCCCAGCAATCTTGATTCCAGCTTGTGCTTCTTCCAGCCCAGCGTTCCTCATGATGTACTCTGCATATAAGTTAAATAAGCTGGGTGACAATAGACAACCTTGACATACTCCTTTTCCTATTTGGAACCAGTCTGTTGTTCCATGTCCAGTTCTAACTGTTGCTTCCTGACTTGCATACAGGTTTCTCAAGAGGCAGGTCAGGTGGTCTGGTATTCCCATCTCTTGAAGAATTTTCCACAGTTTATTGTGATCCACATAGTCAAAGGCTTTGGCATAGTCAATGAAGCAGAAATAGATGTTTTTCTGGAACTCTCTTGCTTTCTCCATGATCCAGCGGATGTTGGCAATTTGATCTCTGGTGCCTCTGCCTTTTCTAAAACTCGCTTGAACATCTGGAAGTTCATGATTCACATATTGCTGAAGCCTAGCTTGGAGAATTTTGAGCATTACTTTACTAGCATGTGAGATGAGTGCAATTGTGCGGTAGTTTGAGCATTCTTTGGCATTCCCTTTCTTTGGGATTTGAATGAAGACTGACCTTTTCCAGTCCTGTGGCCATTGCTGAGTTTTCCAAATTTGCTGGCATATTGAGTGCAGCACTTTCACAGCATCATCTTTCAGGATTTGAAATAGCTCAATTGGAATTCCATCACCTCCACTAGCTTTGTTCGTCGTGATGCTCTCTAAGGCCCACTTGACTTCACATTCCAAGATGTCTGGTTCCAGGTGAGTGATCACGCCATCGTCATTATCTTCGTCGTGAAGATCTTTTTTGTATAGTTCTTCTGTGTATTCTTGCCACCTCTTCTTAATATCTTCTGCTTCTGTTAGGTCCATACCATTTCTGTCCTTTATCGAGCCCATCTTTGCATGAAATGGTCCCTTGATGTCTCTAATTTTCTTGAAAAGATCTCTTGTTTTTCCTATTCTGTTGTTTTCCTCTATTTCTTTGCATTGATTGCTGAGGAAGGCTTTCTTATCTCTCCTTGCTATTCTTTGGAACTCTGCATTCAGATGCTTATATCTTTCAAAAGTAGGAAGTCAAGAAACACCTGGAGTAACAGGCAAATTTGACCTTGGAGCATGAAATGAAGCAAGGCAAAGGCTGGTAGAGTTTTGCCAAGAGAATGCACTGGTCATAGCAAACACCCTCTTCCAACAACACAAGAGAAGACTCTACACATGGACATCACCAGATAGTCAACACCGAAATCAGATTGATTATATTCTTTGCAGCCAAAGATGGAGAAGCTGTATACAATCAGCAAAAACAAGACGGGGAGCTGACTGTGGCTCAGATCATGAACTCCTTATTGCCAAATTCAGACTTAAATTGAAGAAAGTAAGGACAACCATTAGACCTTCAGATATGATCTAAATCAAATCCCTTATGATTTTACAGTGGAAGTGAAAAATAGATTTAAGGGTCTAGATCTGATAGATAGAGTGCCTGATGAACTCTGGACGGAGGTTCGTGACATTGTACAGGAGACACGGACCAAGACCATCCCCATGGAAAAGAAGTGCAAAAAGCAAAATGGTTGTCTGAGGAGGCCTTACAAATCGCTGTGAAAAGAAGAGAAGCAAAAAGCAAAGGAGGAAAGAGGGGATACTTTAGGGTACCAAAAATATCTATCTTCATTTGAATGGTGGGCACACAACTGAATGTTATGTGCTGTGCTTAGTTGCTCAGTTGTGTACGACTCTTTGCGACCCCATGGACTGCAGCCTGCTAGGCTCCTCTGTCCATGGGAATTCTCCAGGCAAGAATACTGGAGTGGGTTGCCATGTCATTCTCCAGCAAGGCTGTATATCTATGTAAAATTTCATTGAGCTGTACACTTCAAATTAGGTCAGTGAAGAAGAACTAAAAAGCCTCTTGATGAAAGTGAAAGAGGAGAGTGAAAAAGTTGGCTTAAAGCTCAACATTCAGAAAACTAAGATCATGGCCTCTGGTCCCATCACTTCATGGGATATAGATGGGGAAACAGTGGAAACAGTGTCAGACTTTATTTTTGGGGGCTCCAAAATCACTGCAGATGCTGATTCCAGCCATGAAATTAAAAGACGCTTACTCCTTGGAAGGAAAGTTATGACCAACCTAGATAGTATATTAAAAAGCAGAGACATTACTTTGCCAACCAAGGTCCGTCTAGTCAAGGCTATGGTTTTTCCCGTGGTCATGTATGGATGTGAGAGTTGGACTGTGAAGAAAGCTGAGTGCTGAAGAATTGATTCTTTTGAACTGTGGTGCTGGAGAAGACTCTTGAGAGTCCCTTGGACTGCAAGGAGATCCAACCAGTCCATTCTAAAGGAGATCAATCCTGGGTGTTCATTGGAAGGACTGATGCTAAAGCTGAAACTCCAACACTTTGGCCACCTTGTGCGAAGAGCTGACTCACTGGAAAAGACTCTGATGCTGGGAGCGATTGGGGGCAGGAGGAGAAGGGGACGACAGAGAATGATATGGCTGGATGGCATCACTGACTCGATGGACATGAGTTTGAGTGAAATCCGGAAGTAGGTAATGGACAGGGAGCCCTGCGTGCTGTGATTCATGGGGTCACAAAGAGTCGGACACTACTGACTGACTGACTGAACTGAACTGAATTGAACTGATGGTGTGTATGTGCTTCGCTGGCAGTTCAGTGGTAAAGAATCCACCTACTAATGCAAGAGACATGGGTTTAACTCCTGGGTCAGGAAGATCCCCTGGATTAGGAATGGCAACCCACTCCAGTTTCCTTGCCTGGTAAATCCTATGGACAGAGGAGCCTGGTGGACTACTATAGAGGAGTTCATGGATTCATAAAGAGTTGGACACAACCTAGCCACTAAGCAACACAGCGACAATAAATTGTGTGTATACTTTACCCCGAAGACAAAGGAAAAAAAAAAGAAAACAGCATGGTGCTCAGAAGTAGAAATTTACCTATAATGGGGTAATGGGTAACCATTAGCAGCACAGTTCAGGATTATTTCAGCTTTTGACAAATCCAAAGGAAAAATAGCATCTTGTGGTTCTTGGGTAAAAATAGGAGGGCTCAAGCCACCATTACCTGGAAAAGAAAAGAAAAATTACACCACGTGGAAAATACGTGACCCTGTTTTGAATGCAAACAGTATTAGACATCAAATAAATACATATTTAAAAAATATTTAATCTTGAAACAATCTCAAACATATGGAAAATTTCAAGAATGGTACAAAGAATTTTCTTCCTATACCAATTCAGAGTAGCATTGCAAACATGCCTCATTATCCTAAATGAATTAGTTTCTATTTTTTATAAAGGACACAAAAAATGATTAAAATCAAGGAATTGACATTGTTTCAATGCTAGCATCGAACTGTCAGTCCCTTTTCTCTATTTTTCTTGATAAAATCCTTTATAGCAGAAAGATCCAGCAGAGAATCATAGATTTCATTTATTGTTTTCTCTTTTTAGTCTCCTTAAAGGTATTAATTGAACACTTTCTGTTT